>NC_082695.1:87224603-87242103 GCF_949987515.2 Delphinus delphis
ATTTAATCTTTGAACTAATTTTTTCTACAAGAGTAAACACAATGTAAAAAGCTGACATTGCATCAATATTTAAATAGGACATGTATTTCTTAAATTCTAATTTTATCAAAGTGATTTCTTTTCTTTTTTTCTCTTTTTAACTAATGGTCTCCAAATAATTCAGATATAACTCATTCATCACATGGTGAAGGAGAATCCTGATCCCTCAAGAAATTACCCAAGACAAAGATCGAGATATGGTAGCCACTGCCATACAACAAGAATGGAGCTGAGGACTTCCCTGGAGGCTCAGTGGTTGAGAATCCCCTGCCAATGTAGGGGACACAGGTTCGAGCCCTGGTCCGAGAAGATCCCACATGCCATGGAGCAACTAAACCTGTGTGCCACAACTACTGAGCCTGCACTCTAGAGCCCACGCGGCACAACTAATGAGCCCATGTGCCCATGTGCCTCTTGTGCTCCGCAACAAGAGAAGCCACCGCAATAAGCCTGCACACGGCAACGAAGAGTAGCCCCTGCTCACTGCAGCTAGAGAAAGCCAGTGCGCAGCAACAAAGACTCAACTCAGCCAAAAGTAAATAAATAAAAATTTTAAAAAAATGAATCAGAAACAAGAAACCAAAGACTGGAAGTAGAAAGAATTCGGGGCGTATTTACAATAGAGGTAAGGAGAGAGCCTGTGCTTTCATGCCGGGTATACATAACTGGAAAATTCAGAGATGAGTACTTTCTAGGACTCGTCCCTCCTGGAAACATGCTGGGGCATGCTGGTAGAGTCAGACAGAGGCAAAGCGCAGAATCTAGGGGTTAGTACTAGGCTTGGCCACCATTCCAAGAGACTCGTGTTCCCGGGGTGGAGAAATTCTCATGTGCAGGCTGCAACATACAAGCTAGAGACCTGGTCAGGTGAGACCCCCAAAGAAAGCAAAGTTAGGAATAAATATATTGTTAAACAACCAGGTTATGTACCAGATTACCTTCTTTTGTTTTCTTTTTGATATTATCCCATTATTTTTCATTGTGAAGTTAGGAAACTGAAATGCAGAGATTTTTGGCCAACTTTTACAAATATTTGGCAATATCAGATGCTGTAGGAAATTAAATACACCAAAGATGTTGAAATTTGGCCCTGCTCAAACTCGTCATATTTCCATTCTCATACTATATTCCCAGGACTCAAATAAAATTTGAGATGATTTCATCTTCTTTTGTTCATTTCTCAACTTCAGCCTTAACAGATCTTGAAACCTTGCTTGATGTGAGATGTATAGATATAGATATTTACCTATCTCTCTATCTATCTAGACATATGTGTGTCATCTAGCTCCATCTCTCCCTCTCTTTTTCTCCAAAGAGATGAAGATATAGATGTAGATATATAGATATATAGATGGCAGTTAATTTTCCATCTGCTAATACATAGACAGATGATAGGTAGAGAGAGAGAGAAAGAGAGAAGGAGAGATGTTAGAGGTGGAGATAGATGATGTAGATATAGGTAGAATTATAGAGATAGAAATCTATCATCTATCTTTCTATCTATCCCTACAGATTCCCAAATCAGGAGTTTGTGAATCCTTCCAATTCTAAGATTACGTGGATCGCCTCCATAGGTTATCTATGAGAAACTTAGTTTCCTAAATAAATAAAAAATTGGCAAATTACCGAACTTCTTGCCTAATAAAATGAATTCTAAGACACTAACAGCACATGTGTAGATGTGCTTGTAGATTGTGTGAGTGTAAGATAGAGAGAATGATAGATAGATGATAATAGATAGATAGACATATGATAGCTAGCTAGCTAGATGGATAGATAGATGATAGATGATAATCGATAGATAAATAATAATAATAATAGACAGGTAGATACACAGATAGATAGATAGATGAACATAGACAGCAGATGAGTTCCTCTTCCAGATACACTAAAACACTAACCCTTTCAGGAACTCAACACACTCTCTTCCTTTTTATGTCAGACACATTTTCCATCAGCTCACGCCTCTGCTCCTGTTCATCTAGTGAATGCCCGGGACCCTGTGCTCCTTCGACACAGCAAACACCCTCTGTTCTGTGATCTCTTAGGATCTTGTGATCTCTGACACACACATCTTCTGTGTTTTTTGTAACACTTTTCTCAACACGTGGTAACTTTTCATCGAATTTCTCTCTCTCGCTGGTCTGTGAGCTCCTTGGGAGGATGGACCAGTGTCTGAATATAGAAGGGGCACAAACTATTAATGCAAAGAAGGAAGAAAAAGTGGAGGAAGTAAAATCTGTCGAGAATTTTAATACTAGAGAAAAACAACCACGTTCATCTTCTCATCTTTCTTTCTAGTTTTTGCCCATATAGACGTATTACATATTCCCCAAAATAGCATTATTCAATGTTATTTGAATTATTCTGCATTTGACAGTGGCTCTGTCATCTTCATAAAGGTTTTAAATCTCTACATATTATTTGATCGAATAGAATTGATTTAACTGTTTTCCAACCTTCGAATGTTCTGATTATTTCAAAGAACCAAAGAAGTTCTTTTCCACTTAAAACTCTTCGTTTTATTGGATTATTTCTTTAGGAAACAATCCCAGGTGTTAGAGAATTACAATTCAGGCTGCTAGCAGTTTGACTGCACAGTGATGGAGAACAGGGGCTTTGATTTAGACAGACCCGGCATCTCCATTTACTTGCTGTGCGAAACCGAATGAGGTACTTAACCAATCGAAACCCCAAGCTCCTCACCCACACGAACAGGATAATATTAGTACTAAACTCTTAAGCTTGTGAAAATTAAATGAGATGATGCATGTAACTAATCACACAGTCCCCATGCTTAGAAATTATTCAGAAAATGATAGCTATTTATAAGAAAGTACTTTATAGAAGGACTCCACCACTTACACTGCTGCTGCAATGACTGTACAAAGCCATCCGGGATTTTGCCAGAGTGATGGACTAGAATAAGGCTGCGCAGAAGGGACCTGGCTCAGGGCCCTGTATTCCTGGTCATGACAGATCGATGGCCCCCACTTGACTGTATCAAAGCATTTCGCGTTCATTCACATTGTGAATCAGAAACTCTCAGGGCGCTTCCAGGAAAATGCATTTTCTACAAAATGCCTAACAATTTATTTTACTTGCTTGTGGCAAATATTTATTGTACCTGCCATTCTGTACAGAACAAGATTGAGATCTGTAAGTGGAAGAAGAAAGGTGGCTTCTCAGCAAGGTTTGCTCTTGTTTTGTTTGTTTTTCTGGCTTTATTGAGACATAATTGACATGTATCATTGCGTAGGCTTAAGATGTACAACGGGATGGTTTGATGTGTACTGTGAAATGATTACCATAATAGCATTAGTTAACAACTCCTTCACCTCATACAGTTAGCAGTGTGCGTGTTGAGAACATTTAAGATGTACTCTTTCAGCAGCTTTCAAGAATATAACACAATATCGTTTACTATTGTCACCATGCTGTCCATTGATTCCTGGAACTTACTCCTTTTATGACTGGAAGTCTGTAGCCTTTGCCCAATGTCTTCTTATTACCCCCCAACCCCCGGCCCCCGGCGACCACCAGTCAACTCTTTGTTTCTGAGTTCATCTACTTCAGATTTCATGTATAGGTGGTGTTATACAGTAGCTTGTGTAACTCATAAAAAAATCTCACCTGTGCTTGCACTCGACCGTTCTTGATATACTTTTCCATCGTTTCTGCTCATGAACCCTCTCTGCTCTCCTGTGAGGCATTTTGATTTTCTCGTTTGACAGGAGAGAATATTGAAGCCCCAAAAGATAAAACAACTTTCCAAGGTCACTAAGTTAGAAGATGGTGCATCCTTTCACAATGCAGCTTGAGTAGAAAAATCAAAGAAATTGTATTAATTTTTAGCCCATTGTGTCATAGAAATCAGACACTTTTCATTAACTACTATTCATGCACAGGGTCATTTCATGAGCCCTTACAACTCACTTTGCAATGACAGTAGGCTCACCATAATGGGAAGAAAACTGGAAAATAATTTTTGGTTGGAGTTGTTTCCACAACAGTTGATAGAAATGTCCAGGGCCAGTTTCTTCAACCCAAGGAGGGTGACAGCATGAGAGGTCTGTAAAATGAACGACTGAGCAGCTTTTGTTGTTCCTCTCAACTTTGACTTCCTGTGAATCCTCAATTCATTCCTAAACAGAAACTTCAATAAAGCAAGCCCACATTCTAATTTTATGGGGTAAAAAGTAGTAAATCCTAACAGCAACACTAGTTCTTTATGTTGAAGATATCTTGTCTGTGGTATCTTTAGATCCATATCACAGAATAGAATAGAATGTAGGCAGGCATGACCCCAGATGATGAGAAATGTTAGTTAGAATAAAGTCCCTGAAACAAGGCTGAGTGGTTTTCCCTGTGCTGTGTTTACTAAGACAGGCGAGCGAGGTCATACATTTTAGAAAGATCTCTAGCGCTGAGAATTGAAACTTAAGAAGGGTTTTAACCAGCTCAATTAACTGGAAACATCTGTTGATAAAAGTCTTAGTCCATTCAGGCTGCTGTAACAAAATTCCACAGCCTGGGTGACTTATAAACAGCAGACATTTATTTCTCACAGTCCTGGAGGCTGGAAGTCCAAGGTCAAGGTGTCGGCATGGCCACTACCTTCTCACCTTGTCCCCACAGGGCGGAAGTGACAAGCTCTATGGGTCTCTTTTATGAGGGCACTAATCCTACACATGAGGGCTCCACCCTCACCACCTAATCACCTCCTAGCACTATCATATGGAGGGTTAAGCTTCAACATGTGGATTTGGAGGGAACACACACACACTCACACCACAGCAACAAATACACCGAATTTCTTGAGTATTTTTGGTTTAGAATGTTTCATTGTATTGTTCATTCATTTTTTTATGAATTCATTTTTATTATCTTAGTCTATTGTTTCTATTTCTCTGCTCTAGTTTATTAATCCCCCCATCCTTTTTTTTTCTTTTCTTTAATCATGGTGCTTACATGCTGACAAAGAAGTCCGTTTCTTGCCTAATTTTATAAACTGTTCAGCCATGCCCCATTCACTGTTTTCTCTTAATTATGTATTCTTGTTAACCTCCGTATGCATTCAAAGTTACAGATTGCCATTGACACAGTATTAATTAAAACATATAATTTATGACATTGGAGCTTGAAATTAATAAGTGACAACACAATTACATGGTTTGCCTAATTGTCCTTCAGTAATATAAAGATTGACATTTGAAGCTGTATTAGGAGCTAAAAGCACTCATAAACTCACAATAGCTTTGAAAGTAATCACAAGAGAGTCTAAAGAAACCAGCCCCATTTCAAGGGAGAGAACACTGGGCAGTTTAGTGGGAGGACAATTATCTTTTCTCTTTTTATTAACAGTTTAAATCTATGGGGGGAAAAGTTCATTTTAATAATTAAAAAGTAGCTTGTATTATATTTAATTTGTGTTGTATGAAACTTTGAATAAATTGTAAACACAGCCCTTTGTCCTCTGGGTGTCTTTAGTATCATCTTTGTCACTTTCTATGTTCTTTTAGTTTCCTTGTCCACATTACTTTTTACATAATCAGATTGAAGAAATTCTACACATGTTCTGTTTCTGACTGATGACCTTCAAATCCGGTAATTTGACATTGTGTCACCATCCATTCAGTGCATGGTCTTACTCTCTAGAATATTTCTCATGACACCAAAATAAGTCAGGACTTGTATGCATTGCTTAGATCAAGTACTAACTCAGCCAAGCACAGCTTTTTACTGAACTTAGAGATGGTCTTCCAAAGGAAAACATTCTCATTTAAATATCATGATAACACAGGTGGTTCAGCAGTACACTTTTGGAAAAGCTCATAAATACAGAGCCAGTAGTGATTTCACTGGGCCCAAAGAAAAGAACTATTTCAAAACTAAATTCATAATTCAAAGTTTTTGTAAAAGTTTAGAATTTGGAAATTGAGTCAGAAAAACCAATTTTTTCCTGATATTTAAAAAAGCATATGGTGGGAAAGCAATTTTTATAATGTTAATGAGTTATCAACAAATACTTTGGGTTAATATTTATTTTATCACGCATAGAGTAAAATATATTCACAACATACGTGCATATGTTGTGTGTGTGTGTTTCTGTATGTGACACGTGCATGTTTCCTTTAGTTTTGGAAGAGCACACAATATTGACTTTGGAACTCAATGCTATGGTACAAATTATAGCAAACATCTCCTTCAACTTTTTAGAAGTTTTCCCTAAAAATACTCACATTAAGAAAATAAAGAATTGGATGGCTCTGGACTGGATGCAGAATCAGGTTGCTTGGAATCAAATCCTGGACCTACTGCTTCGATGTGTTTATAGACAAGACCAAAGTGCTCACCAGATAAGTATCTAGTGGAAGGTTTGGTTTCAATTGAATTTATAAAGCTTTGTCTTTATTTTCTATAAAAAATTATTAATGTACATTTACTTTTATTTAATCAATTCATTAAGAATCTTTCAACAAAAATTTTAATAATAAATGTACACACTACTATATATAAAATAGATAACCAACAAGGACCTACTGTAAAGCACCGGGAACACTGCTCAATATTCTGTAATAACCTAAATGGGAAAATAATTTGAAAAAGAATAGATACATGTATACGTATAACTGAATCACTTTGCTGTACACCTGAAACTAACACAACGTTTTTAATCAACTATGCTCGAATATGAAATAAAAATTAAAAAGATATTTGAGGACTTCCTTGGTGGCGCAGTGGTTAAGAATCCGCCTGCCAATGGAGGGGACATGGGTTCGAGCCCTGGTCCTGGAAGATCCCATATTCTGTGGAGCAACTAAGCCCATGCACCACAACTACTGAGCCCGCATGCTGCAACTACTGAGCCCGCATGCCTAGAGCCTGTGCTCTACAACAAGAGAAGCCACAGCAATGAGAAGCCCATGCACCACAATGAAGAGTAGCCCCCACTCGCTGCGACTAGAGAAAGCCCACATGCAACAATGAAGGCCCAGTGCAGCTAAAAATTAAAAAAAAACCAACATATTTGAATAATAAACCTGATCAAAAAAAGAAAACACGTGGGCTTCCCTGGTGGCGCAGTGGTTGAGAGTCCACCTGCCGATGCAGGGGACACAGGTTCGTGCCCCGGTCCAGGAAGATCCCACATGCCGCGGAGCGGCTGGGCCCGTGAGCCATGGTCACTGAGCCTGCGCGTCTGGAGCCTGGGCTCCACAACGGGAGAGGCCACAACAGTGAGAGGCCCACGTACCGCAAAAAAAAAAAAATGAAAACATGTGAGAATTTCACCTCTGCATAGTTAGCCAAGAGAAATGAAAACATATGACTACACAAAGAATACAGCTCAGAAACAAAAGGGTATGGTCTACTGTTGCACGCAAAAACAAAAAACAGAAACCAAAAAAACCCACTAAAAAACAAGGGCAAATCTCAGAAACAATCATCTGATTGAAAAACTCTTACTTAGAAGGAAATATATAGTGTTTTTGTTTTTTATCGGAGTAGAGTTGCTTTACAATATTTTGTTAGTTTATACTGTACATCAAAGTGAATCAGCTATACGTATACACATATCCCCTCTTTTCTGGATTTCCTTCTCATTTAGGTCATCAGAGAGCATTGGAAATATATGCTGTTAAATTTAATTTATTTGGAATTCTAAAACAGGCCAAAGTAACCTGTGATAGAAATAATCAGGACAGCAGTTGCTTCTGTGGGGATCAGGGACAGGTATCAACCAGGAGAGAGCAAGAGATAACCTGGGGGGTGCGGGTAATGCTCTACATCTTGATAGGGTCTGAGTGACCTGGGTCTATTCATTTGCCTTAGTAAATCTGCATTTAAGATTAGTGAACTAGGGACTTCCCTGGTGGTGCAATGGTTAAGACTTCTCCTTCCAATGCAGGGGGTAAGGGTTCGATCCCAAATATTACCTCAAAAGAAAAATACAATTGTAAGCATATAATACATTCTAGTTAATGATATAAATGTTGAAACATTTATGTGGAGGTGCATCAATGCTTCAAGTCACCTTGAAATGCTTCAAAAATAAGATGGCTCTATGGATAGATGTGTGGTGAAACCAATATCGTAAAATGGTAGCAGTACAATCTAGGTGGTGGGTGTCTATGTGATCACTATGTTTTTTAACCTTATTTGTATTTTTTAAATGTTTCATAAGAAAGTGGTTTTTTTTTGTTGGTTTGTTTGTTTTTTGCAGTACACGGGCCTCTCACTGTCGTGGCCTCTCCCGTTGTGGAGCACAGGCTCCGGACGCGCAGGCTCAGCGGCCATGGCTCACGGGCCCAGCCGCTCCGCAGCATGTGGGATCTTCCCAGACCGGGGCACCAACCCGCGTCCCCTGCATGGGCAGGTGGACTCTCAACCACTGCACCACCAGGGAAGCCCCATAAGAAAGTGTTTGAATAAAAATAGTAAAGCTATAAAAAGTGTCTCTGATTCGTGGGGTACGGTTCTCATGGATTGTAAGCTGTATTTAAGTACATAAATGCTGTCCCTTCAACATAAGTTATTCTTATCTTTTGACTAATTTATGGATCATTTTGAATTGCCATGACACTAAAAAAGGAAGGAGTTACATGCTTTTGCAGACACTTGACAGGAAAACACATAAAGTATTCACTTCTTCCAAATTTACTTTTCTTCTTTAATGCACTATTACCATACAGAGATAAAACCATTAAAAATAAGTTAGAATAGAAATTTACTTAATATAATTACAATTTTTCTTTCTACATCCAATGTGTATTCAGTTGTGCTGAGTTTTAGACTTTGTAAGCCTTACCAGGAAGCAAACGTCCACTGGAAGTCTCAGAATAAGGAAGAAAGAAAGCACACCTAAGAGATATGTGATTCAGTCTTTTTTTTTTCAGACCTATAAACTCTTAAATAATTTTAGTGCATAAGTTAAAATTAGATTTTCCTTTGTCGAACCACAAATCCAGTTTTCAAAAAGTGGAGGACTAGTGCGGGGAGAACGCCTTGTGTGTTTTTATTTCCTCTTCAGTAAGGGCTGGAGCTGAGAACAGTAGAGCGTTACAGGCGGGGATTTAGATGAACCCTGAGAGTTAAGGAAGCGACTTCCCAGGGTTTCCAACATCATAGATAAGAACGACATTCACACGCCTTTCCCACAACATCTTTCAAAATACAAGCCCCAGCACTGCTCATTTGCCTATGAAATTGTAGAAACATAGTGCTTGTCGGGGCCTGGGGTGCATTGGAGATCCGGGATAGTAGTTAAATGCCTTTCAGCTACTGGCCAAGTAGAAATGCCAAGGTTAGGTGTACAAATATAAATATATACATATGTGTATATACAGACACACGTGTGTGGATATTGAAGCAGAAGGATATGTTTGCATTAAAGAAAGTAAACTTTCTCCATCCTCCCCTGCTTTTTCCCCCCTTTTTTCCTAAATCATTAAGAAAATTAAGTGACACTTTCTAGAGTCTGGAATCGTGAATGTCTTCATTGCATTCAGCCATATTTCTTCCCTTTCCCCACATCCTTCAGATTCACACTAGTTGTATTCAGCTAACTGAATTCAAACTGGTTGAGAAGAAAACAAACCATAAACAATTTGACTTTGCACTTTTGTTTTTCCTTTTTGAATCTGAGCTAAATACCGAGTCGTAACAAAGAGGTCCTGGGGTCGGAGGAATGGGCACTATTACTTTATTAGCCATGTGCTTACCGCTGAAAGGCGGACAGCAGGCACTCTTCCTCACCTCTGCTTCTTTTGCTCTATTTTGTGGTCGAGAGATGCATTCACATCCACAGGGCAGTGGTCCTCTACACTGAAGTTTGGTTTTCTGTGGTATCAGTATGCCCCAAGGCAGTTTATGTGGTAGTCCTACGTGAGGTTCATTTTGGTTTCTTCTTCTTGAGGTCCGTAGAACCGCTTGCCACGTTGGTGAAATTATCAGCCACTGATATTTCAAATACTGCTTCCACCTCTCTCCTCTCGCCTCCCTTTCTGGGGCCTCAGAGACGTGCTTATTAAATCTCCCTATGGTGGTTGTTGGGTTTTCCCTGTATGTCCGGCCTTTCTCTCTGTGTGCTTCCATCTAGACACTTTCTATGCACTTGAACTGAAATTTACTTAATTTTCATTGTTTTAATTAAATGGTTTGAATTTGCTCTCCTTTGCTATCCGTGATCTGCTTTTAGCCACACGTGTGGAAGTCTTCAGCTCAGTTTTTGTGTTTTTTAGTTTTCAAATTGGATTGATTTAATTCCTCTGGTAAAATTCTCTAACTTTTCATTTTTATCCTTGTTTTTTGGGGGGAGTAGGGTGCGCCCTGTGTGGCCTGCAGGATCTTAGTTCCTTGACCAGGGATCGAACCCGTGCCTCCTGCAGTGGGAGCGTGGATTAACCACTGGACTGTCAGGGAAGTTGCTTTTCAGTTTTGTCTTGAATATATAATCATAACTGATAGTTGGGTGACTTGTGCGTCTGTTTCTATTGTATGATTTTTTTTTAAAAATCTGCTCATGCTATTTGGCCCTGTTTTTTTGGGCATACGTGGTAATAGTGAGCTGAATGCCTGAAATATTTAATAAAAGATTGCAGCATTCTGGGCTTCCCTGGTAGCGCAGTGGTTGAGAGTCCGCCTGCCGATGCAGGGGACACGGGTTCGTGCCCCGGTCCAGGAAGATCCCACATGCCGCGGAGCGGCTGGGCCCGTGAGCCATGGCTGCTGAGCCTGCGCATCCGGAGCCTGTGCTCCGCAACAGGAGAGGCCACAGCAGTGAGAGGCCCGCGTACCGGAAACAAACAAACAAACAAGTAATAATGATTTAGGCAACGTTTTCAGAAAATGCAAGAAAAATTAATGCAAAAAAAAAAAAATCCCTGATGAAAGAAACCATCAAATTTTTAAAGAAAGGTTAGATTCCGCCCTGTACTTGCATGACCCCCCTCTCTGCCCCATCCCAGCCCTGGCCCTGGGGCCGATGAGACTATCAGGACAAGTGGGTGGCCTACATTGTTTGCTGATCCAATTTTTAAAAATATTACATTAAAGTATTGTTTGTCTTGATTACTGAAGGTTTTTGAGGGTCGATTCCCAGGGACTTTTGGTGCCCCCTTAAATTTTGTGCCGGGATCGGCTGGGTCCCAGGGCTGGTGGGGGTGTGTGTCCTGGAGTCTTACCGGGGCACCACGTGGTCTCCAGTTGCCTTCTCTAGCCCAAGGGCAGGGACGTTTCTCCCCGCAGACTGGGGTCTCCTGCCAGCCCTGGCCTGGGAGGGATGCGGGGTGTGGGAGCTCCCTCCCTCACTGGCAGAAACCAGGATTTTAACGCAGCAAGATGCAGGGCTGGAATCTCCGTGGGGTGTGACAGGATGCGTGGGGCACTTTCGGAGACCCCTCCGGCTGTCCGCGTGGAAACCGGGGAGCTGCACCGTCTGTGCCAGTGCTTCAGGCAAAAGGAGCTGGTGATTTGGACCTGGGGTGGTGCTGGGAGACCCCTGGGGAGGACTTGGAACAGAGTGGGGAAGTGCGGATACCTGTGGAGACGATAGGCTTGTTAACGGCGTGGATGAAGTCGTGAATGACGCCGTGCATGGGGAGGAGGGTCCCGGGTTGTGACATCGTGCCCTTGGGCGAACGGAACAGTTCTCACCATCTCCTCGCTCCTTCCTGCTTGGCCAAGGCCACTGCCCTGAATTCCTTCTGTTTGTTCAAGAACGGAGGTGGACGCCACCACTGTGCTGCAACAGTTCACCAGGATGGGTCCGAAATTGGGAATTAATTTCAAACCCTATTGTTTGTTTTTAGGGTCCTAAAGCAAACCTAAGACCATCCTAAGTTTTCTGCTCTCAGCAAAACGGCTAAATTCACTTATCCGAAGTATTTATGAAGAGAAGAGTGGACGGGCTGCCCCCAAAAGCATTTCGATGCTTTTCAAGCAACTGAAGGCTAACTTCCACGGAGGTGATCCTGGAAGTGAAATTGTAACGTTAGTACAATAAACAAGAAGTGCATTTAGACTTTGAGCGATTCAGATGTAAAGAATTTAGCCCTGATGTCTTTGGAGGTTGGAAGAGGGGACTTTAACCAGCTCCCATCTGGCTTATCCTGCTGAGCTGGGCTGAGACAAAGCTGGTGTGTTCCACACACCTGTCTGTTGGGTGAAATGGTTCCAGGTCCATCACTGCTGGCTGCTAGACAGGCTGGTGTCACCTTGAACAGGAGGACCCCCTACCCTGACCGTCTCTCCTATAAATCATGTCATCTATCCATAACTAGCAGGTTGGATGTGAGGTTTGGTTTCCTGGGTGTGACATCACTTACATGCTAACAAACAAGACAGAAAGAAAGAGGCAGGTCCCCGAGTCACTGTGATTTAGCTTTTTAAAAAGATCACTGCACCCTGCAATCTTTTAGAAAATCGGAACAAGTGCTGACAATTTTATTTTCTTCCAGCATTTTCAACTCATGAAGCTTCTAGGGGAAAATACTCACCCTGAAATTCCAGTTGCTCCAGAGCCTCACAAAATTGAGTAAAATTCTATCGAGTCAGATAACTGCTCCTGACTACCCAGTCCACAGACACGACAAGCAAACGGTCCTCCAGTTGGCACCTGACTGTCAGGGGAGGAGAAGAGAAAGGAAACAAACGCAGGGAACTGCCTCGTGGGTGTATAGGAGGCAGTGCCACGGTGAGCATTTTCACCAGTGTCCATTTCAGTGTCTCTACATCTCAGCCCTTTGTACTGTTCCCACGAAGAAGGAAGATGCAACAAACACTGCTTATTCTGTAGAAATAAAAGTTTCCAAATTTGCAGGAACATCAACACAGCAGAGTCATCGTATTTGATAAGACCCGTCATTTCCATTGTCTGCTTCCTCCTCCCTTCCTTCCCTCCTTCCTTCCTTCCCTCCCTCCCTCCTCCCTCCCTCCCTCCCGTCCTTCTTTCTTTTCTCTTCCACGCAAACTGCAGAGATCAATACTCCCCTGAAAAGACAAAAACGAAGACAGAAGCAGCTGTAAGCAGCCTTGTATTGAGGCTGCAACCCTGATGAATAATGTCGCTGTCATAACAGCGGGGATAATTTAATGCTGGTACTTAGTGACATGATAAATAGCTTGTCAGACGTGGGCAGCGGTGGAGTCGACGGAACTGCCCGTGACAAGTTCTGAAATATTAATCTTCTGCGAGACCGAGGCAGCGCTCAGAGGCAGATGGGCAGGAAGGCCAGCTTCAGGAAGGAGTCAGAGAACACAAAGTTTTGTTGTTGTTTTTGCTTAAAAGCATTTCATCTGTGAAGCAACATCTCAAAGGTGTCAGGATGACTCCATGTTAGAAAATATGTCTGAATCTTTTAAATGACTGAGAACCTGTATCACTGAGGGCATGAAACTTGGCCTTTCTTCTCTTTTCTTTCTCTCCAAAGTTTGTTTTCACTCTTCAAAATTTGATTTACAGGAGGCATGTTAGAGTTTAAATATCTTACTATAGGGATGAATTAATATGCCTTCTTTTTCCTGCTAATAACCTGAGGCTTATGAAAGGATGCATAGAATTTAATATATAAGACAATTAGCAAAAATATCTTTATAGTCTAGTCTATCCAATGATGGGGATGGATTTCCATTTTATGTATTTGTAATGTAATATTGACAGTTAAGGTGGAACCCATTGGTTTTTAATCTCGTCTTGGTCTAAATGCAATTATCACACAGGATATCAAACTTTACCTATTAGATATATTCTAGAGGGCAAGGGAAAGGGAGCATAGTGGGAGGGGAAAAGTGGTTAAAATAAAATTACTTATTTTCTGCCTTTTCCCACAAAAGGATTTGGAATGACTGAGAGGAATATGTGTGATAAAAACTGAAATATATAAGTAAAAATGTTCCTTAAAAAGGGGAAGGAAAATAATATCTTTGACTATGTATTTTCCATTTCTTTTTCTTTTTTTTTTTCTTTTTCGGTTGTGGGCCTCTCACTGTTGTGGCATCTCCCGTTGTGGAGCACAGGCTCCGGACGCGCAGGCTCAGCGGCCATGGCTCACGGGCCCAGCCGCTCCGCGGCATGTGGGATCTTCCCGGACCGGGGCACGAACCCGTGTTCCCTGCATCAGCAGGCGGACCCCCAACCACTGCGCCACCAGGGAAGCCCTTTTCCATTTCTTATGTATGTCTTATGCATTTTCTCTGCTGCTAAGAGCTTTGAGCCAGTGTCTATGAATATTAAAAATCAGTGCAAGGGAATACAGGGTAGGGAAGGAGAGCTCACACTTTTAGAAGGTGGTAGGAGTTTTAGGGGCCGCAGAGACAAATCGTGCCTCTGAGGGCTTGGATTTACCTGCGTATGGGCCGAGCCCTCCAGGCGCTCCATCTCATCCCACCTGCGGGCTGGGTGGCCGGGGCTTTGCTGCGCCCCGTCCTTTACTCCAGCTAAGGAGAAGTTTCTAAGACGGCCGTGCCGATTATGTCTCCGTGCTTTAAACATCAGGAAATCAGCTGAATTCCATTTGAAGGTAGATTTACTTAAAGGCCATCTCAGATTCTTTCAGAATAGCTCAGGCCTCCGCCCTGAACCCCTGCCTGCCCTGACCAGCCTGGAAGGTTGTGGAAGGAAAAAGGCAATGGGTTTTCTCTTGGTGGTGGCATCTCTGCTGTCAGTGCAGTGGCGCTGCTTCCCTCGCGGTGTCCTCGTCTCTGTTCCACAGGTCGAAGGAGTCGTCTTCTCCCGTGCTGAAGATGCCTGGCCATTGTCCTCGGTCCTCGTCTTCTGGGCACAGTGCTGACCCAACCTTCCAAATATGGTCGCTTCCGTGGGAGCTGAGATTGGCCTCCCGTGTTCCTGCTGCCCCTCCCATTTTAATTCACAAATCTGGATTGGATGAAAAAACAAGTTTGGAATGTTGCCCGATTATCTGTGCTATCTCTGGGAGTTTGATTCACCTTTTTCCATTCGGCACCTTATTTGATTCTAATACCAATTACTATTGGGCTGAACTGATTCCCAAGGCACCAATGTCTCAGCATCACTGACGAGGGTACTGCTTCTCTAAGCACAAATTGACCTGGGTGGGTGTCATGAGCATCCGTGGAGGGTCCTAAGAGAACTCTAAGTGTGAGGCCTGTCTTGCAGCTGGAAGTGTGAAAGGCACAGTGAGGAGTCCTCCTTGAGCCTGTATTCACCTCCAGCCTGCATCTCCCTGCGGTTCCATGGCAACGGCACTGCCCCAGACACCCGCTGCTCCGGGCGCCAGGCTGCTCAAGGAGGCCCCACCTGGGTCTCCGGGAGATTTCCACAAATCCTTACAGGAGCAGAGAGAGCAAAGCCGAGCGAGCAGACACCACTCTGCACCTCTGGACCCTGAGGACATTGAGGTGGTCCTGGTCAGATCCCTGGAAATGTGTCTGCAATGCTTTCACGTGGAAACAGAGTCCATTTAGCAGTGCGTTTAACTGTGTCAAGAAAACTCTTTACAAAGAGAAGTATAATACTTCTAAGATATTTGGGGAGATGCTGGACATGGCAAGTTTGCAACCCATTTCCAAGACGATGAACCAATCAAATGTTGAAAGCGATATGTGTCTGCACTGCAAAAGTGGGGCAGAGATGTGAACGGTGCATGTACACGCACACACTCACGTGATACCCATGTTCGTGTCAAAGGGGACCTGAAGCCTGTATCCTTGCAAAGAGCATAGAATCGCACAGTCATTAGGTTTTACCTCTCTCCGACTGAAAGAAGGGAAATATTTGAGAAAACTTTGCTATAACCCCGTCACAGAGCTCAGGGAAATGCTAGATGTGAATCAAGAAAAAGGGTAGCTCATTTTTTATTGGGTCACTGGTGATCACCCAAAATGGAAGTTTTGGGGAATTTTGCGGAAGGCTGCAGAGGAATTTGACTGGTAGGTTCGGCCCTAAAGTATATCTCGACTCCTTGGTGAAGTTCTAAACCTCTTATGGTTGTCATTGTAAGCCAGTGGCTGAGAAAGTGAATGAAAAATGGGACTGTTGTATCAACTTGTCAAATGATTTCATTGCAATGAGGATGTAGGTTCCCAAATCACCAATTCTGATGATATTAATTGTTCCTGATCTAGGAAGCTGGCACGAAGAATTCTGACACAAGATTTACTGTGCCACATTAGATGCTATTTACTGATAAATGATGGGGCAGTTCATTAGCTAATGTTGAAAAATCATGGTAGACATAACAGAATTATTAGGGCTTGTATAGAAATCCTATTCTATAATGAGTTATTACTTCAAAGTAATAGCAGCACTATGTTACAATTAAGTGCCCTGGAAAGGAGCTTTCCACAAGAAAGGTGTCAGTGTTTGAAGGATCCCCAAACCACTGCTCATTACAAATGAATTCTCCTGGCTGCCATCCATCAAAACTGTACTTTCATTAACTAATTGAAGAAAACAGCAAAGTTGCTGGAACCTGCATTACTCTAAGTTATACTGAGTTATAAACGAGGAGCAGAATAACCACGGAGGGTTTTCTTTTCTTTCTTTTCCGTGTTTTTTTTTTTTAAGCTATGCTCATCCCAGGGGCGGCTTGCTCACTGGGTCTCAGTTACTGCGATGGCTCAGATATTTATTAGGCGAGCACTTGGTAACTCTCCGGAACAACCACATGGCCCTCCCTGCCCCCATTCAGGTGCCTCTTCATAAAAAGCTTGATTATATAAAATGCAGTTAGGAATACTTTCACCAGACCTTAATTTCTGTGCATCAAATTGACTCTGTTTTTGGTTTGCTTTGGGTTATCCCTGTTAGAAACATAAAAAGAAATGAAAAAGGATAGTACAGGACTGATAGAAAACAGGTGACGAGATGGAGACCCATATCTCTATGAGCAAAGGCCTCAGACCCTCAGGGACACAATGAAGCACAGAAATGCTGCATATAGGATTAATTATGTCTGTGTGTTGGACACTTTTGTTCCAAATGGGACTTTAAGAAATTGATCCAAGTCATTCCAGCTTTCCAGAGAATAAACACATTTATACAATATTGAGCTTAGACAGTAGCTGGTACTTTTTGTGCCCTTGCTGGGGGCCCAGCGCAGTTCTAGCTGGCCACACCTGCTCACTGCACGTGAAGAGGATCTGCCTTTCACAGGGAGGAAGGACCCCAAAACTCAGGGGTCAAGCTCAAACTTACGCAGCTCACAAGAGGTAGGAGCATCTGAACCCAGACCTGGCTGGACAACCCATGTGGTTTTCCAAGCCCAGTGTTAGCTACTTAGCACATAATCACTGTCAGGCCTTGTGCTTTTGTTGTTGGGAATTTAATTTTGAAACCGGAGTAACAATGTCTGAATCCAATCAGGAAGTACCGGCAATTCCTCTTGTCTCACTGGAGCTGCAGTCATCGTGGACATTCCTGTGGTGTGGTCAAAGAACCCAAGAGAGGACATCGATGGTTTCTATCAGATAATATATTTTC
>NC_082695.1:87247103-87377103 GCF_949987515.2 Delphinus delphis
TAAAATAAAAAATAAAATAAAAGAATAACACTCTTTGCATTAAAGGTACAATCAACATAGAACACTTGGAGCGCATACAAATAAACACTGAAATCACTGATGCTACAGATAAAATATTTTCATGTTGTACTTTTGAAAACATCGTGTTGGCATGTCAGAACAAACGAATGCTGAATATATATGTATATCAGAATATCTATTGATATAGAGATAAGGAAATTATACATAGATTATCTTTAAATAAAAGGAATTACAGGGTTTTTTTATGCATTAGACTTCTTCAAACTCCTCCCTAGTACTTTTGAACAAAGACTTATGACTGGAATTTCAAAGTCGTCATTTTAATGGAGTTAATTAAAATAATATCTAAAGTATAATACATTCTGTTGCTTACACTGGTCTTTACTATTAAGTACTTTAAATCCACATTTTACTGATATGTGCAAGCTTTTCTTTAGATCCATGAAGCAAATAACTGTATTTACATGCACAGCAGGCTGATACAATGAAGGGCCTATTTGTAGGTTCAGTGTGATGTCGCTATCACATTGCCCATTTTTAAATTAAACTCTTTCTACTGAGATGGTCATAGATCCACATGCAATTGTAAAAAGTAACACTGAGATGTTCCGTATGCTATTTACCCATTTTCCCTGAAGAGTAACATCCTGCAACACTACGGAACATATCGTGTCCAGGAAGTAACTGGCGTTGGTACCAGACGCTGGTTGTATTCAGACTTCCCCGGTTTTACGTGCACCTGTGCATGTATGTATGTCGTGTGTGTGTAGCTCACGTGCAGGCGCATTCACCCAGACACAGAACATCCCACACCCGTGGGTCCTTCATGTGGCCTGTGTATAACCTAGCCCAGCCTCTGGCCTGCCCCCACCCCAAGCCCTCTGTCACCTCTGGACCCCACTAGGCTGTCCTCCTCTCTAGACGTTTGTCAAAGACGGTGCTCAAGGAATTGTAAAGATGCAGCTTTGGATCTGACGTCTGTCATGCAGCAAAATTCCCTGCAGACCCACCTATGTGGTTTTGTGCACCGGTGGTCCCTCTGTATCGCTGGGTAAGCTTTGAACATGTAGGTGCACCACAGTTACTTTAATCACCCCATTACTGAAGGACATCTAGGTTGTTCTGACTTTGGGGCTGTCACAAAGTTGCTATGAACTTTTTTGTTCAGAGTATTGTATAAACATAAGTTTTCCTTTCTCTGGGAAAAATGGTAAAAACGCTGGGTCGTGGGCTTCCCTGGTGGCGCAGTGGTTGAGAGTCCGCCTGCTGACACAGGGGACACGGGTTCGTGCCCCGGTCCGGGAAGATCCCACATGCCGCGGAGCGGCTGGGCCCGTGAGCCATGGCCGCTGGGCCTGCGCGTCCGGAGCCTGTGCTCCGCAACGGGAGAGGCCACAACAGTGAGAGGCCCGCGTACCACGAAAAAAAAAACAAAAAACGCTGGGTCGTGTGGTACTTGCATGTTTAGCTTCTAAAGAAATTGCCTGTTTTTTTGCCTTCTTACCTGCAATGTATGTGTGTGACGAACATTTATTTTCTCCTGTACCAGCATATCCTCAGCAAAATTTGGTGTGGTCAATCCTTTTCATTTTAGTAATTCTGATGGGTGCGTGGTGATAACTCCTATACCAGCATATCCTCAACAAAATTTGGTGTGGTCAATCCTTTTCATTTTAGTAATTCTGATAGGTGCGTGGTGATGCCTCCTGTGGCTTTAATTTGTGTTTCCTAATGGATATTGATGTTGAGTGTCTTTCATGTGCTCATTGACATTTCTGCGTCCTCTTTGGTGAAATGGCTGTTCATGTCTTGAGTCCATTTTTTGATTGGACTGTTTGTTTCTCACTGTTGAGCCCCAAGAGTTTTATATATATATATGTGTGTGTGTGTGTGTGTGTGTGTATGAGAAAACAGTTCTTTTTCAGATGTGAAAATATTCTTACATTCTTGCAAATATTTTCTGCCTGCCCATTGTTCGTCTTTCCATCCTCCTAACAAGGAGTTTAACAGAGCAAAGCTTTTAATTTTGATGAGTCTAGTTTATCAAATCTTCTTTGTATGAATTATGCTTTTGGTGCCGAGTCAAATAATTAGTCCCAGACCCTGATATTTTTCCTCATTGTCTTTTCTAACAGTTTTATATTTTTGTGCTTTACATTTAAGCCCATGACCCATTTTGCGTCTATTTTTATTAAGGTATGAGGTGTAGGTTCAGGTGAATATTTCTTTGTTCGTCTTTGCTTTTGGCTTCATGGGTTTGTTGTTTTTCTGCTTTGTGTTTTTGATCATGAATGTCCATTCCAGCCCCATTTATTGACAGAGCTGTACTTCCTGAAGTGATTTACTTTGCATCTTTGTCAAAACTCAGTGCAACGTATGTTGTGGCTCCATTCTGGGTTCTCATTTCTGTTCCATTGAACGATGAATCAACTGTTGTGCAAATATCATACTGTGTTCATTATTGATGATGTATTGCAAGCCTCAGTATCAGGTAGAATGATCCCTCAAACTCTATACTTACTTTTCAATATTGTCTTAGCTATTGTGCAACTGTGCTTTTCCATAGAAATTTTAGATTAAGTCTGTTTATGTCTGAAAAACACCTTGCTGGGTTTTGATAGGAATTGCACTGAACCTACAGGTCAGTTTGACCTTCTATGTTGAGTCTTCTGATCCATAAACCTGGTGTGTCTTCCCATTTATTTAGATCTTTGATTGATTTCATTAGCATTCGATCATTTTCAGCATCGGGATCCTGTACTTCTTTTATACCTAAGCATTTCATGTTCTTTAGATCAACTGTATATGGTAATTGCTTTTAACTTTAGTTTCCACACATTCGTTGTTAGCATATGGAAGTGGGATGGATTTTTGTGTGTTGATCTTGTCTCCTGCCACATTGCTGCAATCACTATTACTTCTAGGAGGTTTTTGGAGGTTCCCTGGGATTTTTTTATGTGCATACACAGTTAGGATCATAACGTCTTTCTGTTGAACTAACCTTTGTATCCGTGTGTAATATTCCTCCATGTTTCATTTTCTTTGCTCTAAATTTTGTTTTATCTTACGTTAATATAGCCACGTCTTGTGTGTATGTGTTTGTGTGTGTGAGTGTGCCTGTTTGCATGGTATATCTGCTTCCATCATTTTACTTTCGTATCAGCTTTGTCATTGAATTTTATATGAGTTTCTTTGGAGAGCATATTCCCCCCCCCTCTTTTTTTTTTAAATTTGATTTTTAACTTACTCTGACCATCACTGCCTTTTAATTTTGAATGGTATTATTTACAGTGATTTTTTTTTTTTTTTTTTTTTTTTTTTTTTTTGCGTTATGCGGGCCTTTCACTGTTGCGGCCTCTCCCGTTGCAGAGCACAGGCTCCGGACGCGCAGGCTTAGCGGCCATGGCTCACGGGCCCAGCTGCTCCGCGGCATGCGGGATCCTCCCGGATCAGGGCATGAACCCGTGTCCCCTGCATCGGCAGGCGGACTCTCAACCACTGTGCCACCAGGGAAGCCCCTACAGTGATTATTGATTTCTTAAGCCTTAAATCTGCCACCTTATTTCTTTCTGTTTCTGCCCTGTTTCTTGTTCCTCTGTTTCTCTTTTGATCTCCTGTGTGTTGCTTTCACATTATTACGGATTCCAGTTGTATTTATTCGTGGTGTCTTCAGTTGCATTGCTTTGTTCCGTTCCCCTAGTGGTGGCCGTGGGTATGGCAGCGCGCCTGCTGTATCACCGCCGGGGAAGGTGCTCACCTTACCCAGGTAGGCTGCCTCACTCTTCCTACTCCTTGGGTAGTGTGCTGAGAGCCAGAAGGTGCCGTGATGCTGTAGCAATCATCACGTATGATTTAGAAATTCGCGAGTTGAAAGGCCATTGATTTACTCATATTCATGTTTCCTCTTCTCCTTCCTTCCTTCCCGGGGCTCCCAGGCTTTTTCTTTTGTCATTTCCTCTGTTTTTAGAACTCCTTTAAGAATGGGTCTGCTAGCAACAAATTCCCTTTGTTTCCTCTTCTGAAGGTGTCTTTACTTCCCCTCAATTCCTGAAGGATCTTTTTGCCAGATACTGTCCCTTCCTTTCAGCCCGTGGAAGATGGCCCCAGTCCCTCTGGCCTCCATGGTGTCGGAGGAGAAATCTGCTCTTCTCTAGATAATGTTGTTCTTCTCTGGTTGCTCTCCGAGTTTTTTTTCTTTGTTAATTTTAAGAAGTTTAATTATGATGCATCTTAGTTTGGGTAGACTCTTAGTTTTGAGTTTATCCTCTTTGGGGTCCATTCAGTTGGTTGAATCTAGAGGTTTATTATATCTTTTGCCAGATCGGGGATTTTTTCATCATTATTTCTTCAAATACTCCGTTAGCTTCACTCTGTCCTCTCCTTCGTGGACACCTGGGGTGAACGTTGTCCTTTCCTTGTTGTAGCACAGGTCCCTCGGGCTCTGTTCAATTTGTTTTTCTAATTCCATTTTTCTTTGTTGTTCAGATTGGGTAAATCCTGTCAATCTGCCCTCAAGTTCACTGACTCTGTCATCTCCACTCTACCACCGAGCCCTTCCAGTGAGGTTTTTACTTTCAGTGATTGTATTTTTTAGCTTTGTAATTTCCATTCCATTATTTTTCAAAAACTTACATTTCATCGCTGACATGTTTCCATCTGTTTCAAGATGATTTGTAATTGGTTGTTGAATTATTTTTGTAGCGGCTCCTTTAAAATCCTTGCCAGGTATTCTGACATCGGATCATCACAGTGTCTGGGACAGCTGAGCACTTCTCATTCACATTGTGATTTTCCTGGTTCTTCGTGTGGTGAGTGGTTTTCAGTGGTATCCTGAACACTCTGTTACATTAGGAGATTCTGAGTCGCACTTAGGTCTTCCATCTCGGTAGCCAGCTGCAGGCCTAAATTTGGGGTTCCAATGATAATTGAATTTTCAGAGCCTTTGCCGTGTTATTTTGTCTGGTCCTACTGAGGTTTTGCTAAAATCTGCTGGTTACACGTAGCGGTGGGGTGCAGATGGATCTTCCTGGGGTGACCTAGTTCCTCACCTAAGTGGGGAGGGATTCTTCAGCCTGTGGACGAAGGGCTTCCCAGGCTGAGTGGCTGTGTCAGGTTCCCCTTGCTGGAGCCCTTGCACACCTTGCGGCTCTGAGGGAGGGAGGGAGCCTTGCAGGAACTGAGAGGTTTCCTGGGCCCAGCTCTTGTCGTACTGCTGTGGGGGCCCCTCATACCCATCCAGATGGGCCTCAGCGGGGCACATACCTGTCCAGGTGTGGCTAGGAAGGGGAGGGAGTCTCAGGCACGGCGGGGAAGAGAAGCCCCTGATGGCAGCAGGGTCTCCCTCACCAGTGCCCTGGGCTCACCGAGTGCTGTGGACAGAACCCGCATTCGGTCTGGGCAGGAAGGACATTACCTGGGCTGCCTTCTGTCGCGAGGGCCCAACACACATTGATTTAATACTTTAAAAAGCCTTTTTGTCTTGACTCCTGGGAAAAAAGTAGTTCCAGAAGTTAATGTTATTTGGCCTCAAGCTCTCCTCTTGCTTTGTTACAACCACCTAACCACGCTTTCTTCATAAACAGTCACCAAATTAACCTGACCCCCGGTCCAAGCCCACCTGCTCTGACGTCAACAGGGTCTCCACACCTGGCCGCCTATTCCTTTACCTACGGTATTTTATAAAACAATGGAATTCCGTGGCCTTCTTCTAACTGAATGGCTCAGCCTTCCACATTCCAGGTGAAGGGTAACCCCGCGTTTTCAAAGCTCTCCGCGGTGTCTTAAGGGACTCGGCCAGGCCGTCCTGAGGTCGGCTTCCGAGCAGCCACTGCGCCCACGTCCCAGTTCCGCCTGCCCTGCTTGGGGCAGCTCACAGCCGGTGCTCACAAAGTAATTTCTAGGGTCAGCGTGTTCCAGAGTCCTCAAGTTCATATTACCTGGGAGCAGATTAGACAATTAATTTCTTTTAAGTCGAAACAAATGCCCAGGTCTTAGGAAACAGGGGAACAACTGCCCACCCCCTAACAGAGAGCAGCACAGCCATGGAGGCTGGAGGACGCGGGGCTGAGCGCCCATCAATGTTTCTGGAGTCCTGAGCCTGGAGTGCCGGAGTGCGTATGGGAAATACGCATGGCTGGGCCACAGGCGCCGTGTAAATGGATTTGGGGTGAGAGAGGGAGTTCTGGGCTGTGGGTATGAGTTCACGGGTCATCAGGATATAAGTGATCATTGAGCTTTACCCAGGGATCGAGAGAGAAGCTACTAATAATACGATGAAACGGACACGCGGATGAGGAACAGAAGGTCGTGACAGAGGAGAAGCCAGTGATAATAAGAGGAGTCCCAGGGGGACGAAAGGGAAGCACACCCCAGCATCAGTGGGGGTCAGGGGTGAGCCTGTCACAGAGATGATCGTGTCACAGAGCGGCTTCACCTCTTGGGGGCTCTGCAGTGAGCACGGCATCGCAGGGCCCCCGGGGCTGTCACACCCTCCCCGTCCCTGCCCCACCGATGGAGGTGGGGAGTGTGGTCTGAGGGGCTGAGAGGTGGGATCCGGGGAGCTGTACATCCTCACCAGCCCGGTGGTCGGCAAAGGGCTTGGCCTGAGAGCCGCTGAGCAAGCGTGGTCCTCTGACCCTGGCTTCACACGCGTACATGTGTAGAACGACGGCTCCCGACGCCATCTCTGCCCACTGTGGGCTGGAAGCCCTGGTGTGAAGGGGGCTCTGTGCCGGCCCCTCCTGCCCCCCGCCCCCGGTGGGTCCTTTCCTTCCCGCTGCCCATTGTTCTGAGCTGCATCACGGGCGTTCTGAACGCCGTATATTTTATGTTCCTCCTCTTTAAATAAAATGTCTTCCCTGGAAAACAATACCTCCCATGGGATTTTCCTTTTGCCAAAGCCGAGTGGGATGATGACTTAATCCCTCCACCCCCAGCCCGGGGAAGGCAGCCCTATCCCTCTGGCTGAGCCGCGGACGCCCCCAATCCTCGCACTGCACCCCCCGGCCTCCTGGTGCTGCGCTGGGGGGGATTAAGACAAATTAAACGGTGCTGAGCTCTTGGGACCTTGGGGAGCACACCGGACAATGGGTGGGCAGCAGGCTGGCGCTGGTCAGCCCCGAAAGCCAGCTGTGAAATTTTCAAGGATTTTGCGAGCCAGGGGTCATACCATTGGTAGCCTGAAACCGGCCGCAGTAGGAAACTGGCAAACTCTACACACCGGATTTTTGCTTTTATTTTTAAAGAACCAGTTGTTAAACACCATCGGGCCGTCTTTCCCGGTCTTTTGTTTCATCTGAATGTGGAGTCTTTCACTTAATGTCATTTCTTTGGTCCCATTGGTTTAGTTATCATGATTATTTGGGATTTTGCCTTTGATAATCAAGAACTGCACCGGACCTCACTACCACCACCCAGCTTTTCTCATTCTCAAACTGGATACATCCATTTGCTGTATGTATAAAATCTTCTTCAATTCACGACAAAAGGCTTAACGGGAGACGTGGAAACAGAGGCTTGGACAAAGGCGAGAAGCAGCAGAGGGAGAAACACGGCAGGATGAACGGGAGGCCCTCAGGCTCACTCGAGTCCAGAAGACCTGGGAAGGGTGTGGCTGGGCCGCGGGCTCCGCAGAAATGCTGGGAAGGTGGCTCAGGACCACGAGGAAGCCGCCCCAAGGAGAAGCACACGAGCAGCTTGGTGGGGACATGGGGCCGTGCCCCCGGAGCCATCAGGGGACACCCGCTCCTGGACCTTGGCCGTTGCCACTGGTCCTGCTGCAGGATCAGCCTCTCTTCTCGCTTCCCCGAGTCACCCTGCGTCCTCGAGCTCCTGGCTGGGAACCAACCCCTAGAGGCCAGGATGACCGAAAGTGCGTTACCTGGTCCCTCGTCCCCCATCGTGGGAGGCAGGCCGCTCCTTCCTCAGTGGCTCCACGGCAGGGAGGAGGACACTGGTCAAAAGTTCAGCCATGGCTGTAGCTCACATGCTGTGTGGCCCCAGGTCGGCTGTGCTCTGCTCTTCAGACACCGACCCATAAAACCTGGCACTCCTCGTGTAACCAAAAAGGCACTCAGCCTGCTTCTCGAAGTGGGATGGCGCACGTTGTTTGTGAGTAGCTTTAAGCTTTCACACAACACCTGACAACGCTATGATTTGATCTCAATATCCTACAGTGGTGAGGTCCCTCAACCAATATAAAGAAAAGAGAAGAGAAATACGTTGAAACTGCAAAACACCCCACCAGGAAGGGACTTTTCCCTCCAAAGAGTGTCTTACCACTTCCCCCGGGGGCTGGCCCAAGAAGGGGTGGCTGCTTGGGGTTCCGGAAACTGTCTCCTCCAAGACACGTGCCGGCCAGTTGACCCACTAGCACGTGCAGTCCGGCTACCTTGCTCCCTGGGACTCAGACGTCCTGTGTCCCAGACCCAAAAGGGGGGAAGTCCAGGCTGGTTCAGGGCTTTCCTACAGGACGCCGACAGCAGCAAGAAGTGGGCGCTGCAGCCTGGGGCCTCCTTACAGATGCAGGAGGAGGCTGCGGGGGGAGCTCCCCATGGCCGTAACCCTGAATCCTGGGATGCCGAACTCGGGAGGCAGGGTCAGAGCTCCTAGACACCGAGAGTCCAGGAAGTTCAGGGCAGAAACAAGTCCCACGGGGAATCCGCAAAGGCAGGAAGTCATCGCCGGCCTGACCAAAGCAGCTCCCGGGGAATCTTGAGGCGGGTCCGCACCGCGCGATCTGGGCGGAGCGTGGAAGGCTAGGGGACGGAGTCCAGGAAGAGGCCGGTAGAGCCCGCGGGCTCCTCACCTGTGGTCCCCGCTCCAGCGTGGTGGGCGGGGCTTCTCAGGAAGGCGGATCCTCAAGCTGAAGTTTGATAACCGCCAGCGCCAGCGTGGACCACAAGTTCAAGGAGATTCATTCCAGTGAGGAGGAGAGGGGATGGGCAGTAGCCAGAGAGGGGCTGAAAGGCCACCTTCTGCTTTGAATGCTGTGCAAAGCAGAGAGGGAGCCTGCAGGGCAGACGCAGGGGTGGACGAATCCACTGAAGCCGGAGAAGGAGGCAGCTGTCAGAACCAGGTGCCAAGAAGGGGAGGGCGAGAGGGGACATCACTGGAGCCGGAGAAGCGTGGCCTGGGGGGAGGGCATGGCAGTTCTTGCGTGAGCTCTTTTCGGAGACAGAGTAGAAATCTTTATTTTACATTGTTAGGTTAGATTACTTGCCCTGCCATTAGCCTCAAATAATGAGTACCTTCAGTTTTAAAAAGCATCAAAAACTCTTATGCAATTGCCTTCAGTTACCCAGATTCCAAATATCCTCAATGACGCATATAACCTAGAATCCCAAATGCCTGTTTTCCAGAGAATCGACTCTCTTACTTCCATGTACTCTGCCGCTGTACTGGAGTGAGGGATGCAGGCGAACCAGAAACATGGCCCCACCCCGAGAACCCAAGAATCCTTGTTTACAGTTGTTTCCATCTCTGGTGAGATGTTTTGAAGAGTTGCACATGTTATTATATTTTTATCAAAACTATTGAACATTTTATCATAGTTTCTGAAGATCAGACAGAAGATCATGGTGTAAATTTAAAACCGAAAATAGTACATTTATTTGGGTATAAGCAGGCATAGCGGAGTTCTTTAGAGGCTTACAATTTTTATCTGGAGTTGGATGCATGTCTTAACCATATTTTTACTACTGAAACGGTGGCGTAATTAAAGAAAAGAACATTGTCAAACTAGTCACCACAATTATTTTCACGGGCAGCTACTAGTAACATCAAACCAGCCCTTTTCCTCATCCAAACCACCAACCACAGTCATTGATGACCCTCTACCCTTTTAGAGGGGTGTGTTTATTTAGAAACTGTCTCCACTAAAAGGAATAATTGACTCACCGTCGTGAAGTACAGAGGCCTTTGGAGGGAAAAATGGAGAAAGAACTGTTGATACAATTTTGGTAGAAGGAACACACTTTGATGAATTTATAGGAAGTGGATCGACCTTAAACCCTGAAGGAGGACTATGGTGTTGATTCTTTTTGTCAAACTTGTAAAGTGGATTTCTTTCTAAAATCTATTTTGAGAACAAAATAGTTCCATCCTATGCCTGTTTGTAAGAACAAAGCATAATATAAGTATGTACTCTTTTCCTTTAGGATTTTTAAAAACACTGATTTCTACTTATGATGAAAAAAAAGAGACACTCCCAAATCCCTGCTCCCCAAGCTTGATGAAAATTTAAAATTACAGTCAGGTGTCCACATCTAAGTACCAGAGAGAAGCAGCGAGTGTGCCCTGGTTCTCGGTGGCCAGTCAGCCAACAAAGCATCCTTCTCTACAAGGAGCAGCTCGTGTTGTCACTTAAGACCCAAGGGTAGGTTGTCAGCATTGGACGTCGTAACTGGGGTGGCATATGGAAAGGGGTAATTGATTGAAAAATACATTTTTCCCTAAAACAAGCAGAATGAATTTCCAAAATAAAGAGAGTTGAGCAACAGCAATGCAATGACCTTGATTCCTGTAAAAGAGTGGGATGTCATTCAATTAGTGATTTAACCCAGGGTGTTAATAAAACCAAGGTTCAAGATGTGATATCCGACCCAGACAGAGTCCTGCCCACAGAGTAGAGCTCTGTTCATTCACCCAACCCCACCGTCCACCCACCAGCCCCTCCATCCTCCAGACATGCCCCTCCCACCAGCCCCCAGCCCCTCCATCCTCCAGACATGCCCCTCCCACCAGCCACCAGCCCCTCCATCCTCCAGACATGCCCCTCCCACCAGCCCCCAGCCCCTCCATCCTCCAGACATGCCCCTCCCACCAGCCCCCAGCCCCTCCATCCTACAGCCATCCACCCCCCACACCGTCCACCCATTATTTGAGAGTGTGCTGAGTGCTAAGCATAGTTTTGGGTGATGGGAATGAAACTGTGATGTGCTCTGAGGGGATTACAGCTCATGGGAGAAACACAAAAGTATGGGGGACAATCAATTACCCTGTGCTTAGCCCTGTAGTGGAACGTTCACCACCCAGAAAAGTAAGGGGCAAGCAGGAGTGCAGGGAGTTCCGAGGGTTCCCAGAAAGGGAGAGAGTGAAGTGATAGAAAGTGTGCGGGCATGGGAGTCATGGTGAAGCCCTGGAACGTTCAGTGTCCTGATTTGGCTGAAATATTGCATTCGGAAAGAGATGCAGTGAGGAGTGACTCTAAAAAGATAAGCAGGAGACAGGTTAAATGCAACTGATAAAAGAAGTTCAGATTTTGAAACTGTATGATGAGGGTGATGGTGTTTAATTGGAGTCTGCCTCCCTCCCTAAAAAAAAAAGGAAAAGAAAAGGATTTGATTTCTATTTCACTAGCTCCGTTCTGCTATACTGTGCAGATCCCACTGGGGGAACAAGACGAATATTTTTATTCTGTGGCTGAAATAAATTTATTACAAACATTATCATCACTGATGGAGGTGCTGAGGGAAAGCATGAGAAACTGTGGTTAGATCAATGGAATTGATACCCACTAACCCCTCCCCACTACAAATATACCCCAGGAAGTAAGTATTCCATCGATGATGCTCCAATAATTCAATTTTCCTCCCTCTCTCCCTCCCTCCTTCCTTCCTTCCTTCCTTCCTTCCTTCCTCCCTCCCTCCCTCCCTCCCTTCCTTCCTTCCTTCCTTCCTTTCCGTCTTCCTTTCTTTCTCTTATTTAACAGAGGCAAATTTTCACTGAAACCATTAAGAATTCTCAAAATATTTGTGTCTGGAGGTTATCCAAGACCCACATAAAAGTTGCAGGTTAGAAATGCTTCGAGTGTAGAAATTCAAATGTTTAAGAAAAAAATTCCTTCCCTTTTTACCTTCTTTCCCTCTTTTTTCCCAGTCAACAAACAAACAAAAACACCTACTGACCGACTGACCACATTCTTTTTAAAACATCAAAGATGATTTCCATTGAAAAGAACTGGAGGCTAGCGTTGATTCCAATTTTTCTTTTCTTCTGAACCGCTTTCAGTTCTTTTGATAATGCTATTACAATCATCTATGAAAATAGAGCTAGAATACATAGCAGCTGGCAGCCTCTTGTCACTTCCAGCAAGTGCACCCTCTCCATTGAACTGTCCTTTGAAATACTTGACCTTTACACAGACACACTTTCACAGCCTCTTTCAAAGAACTGAGACAATAACCAATTGAAATGGAAGTACGTCCTTGAAGATATTGCACGCAGGAGTGTAGCCTCAGTTTTATGCGATGTTATAGTATCTTCCAAAATCTAAAGGTTCTGTGGTCAGCGTCCCTGCCTGGGGCCACACCACCATCGTACCCCCCAGCTGGTACTTCTCCAAGGAGGAGCAGGGCCTGGTCTCCTGGTTAACGGCCCTCACTGGAAGGAAGCCCTTTATATCTCATCTAAATCCTCCCCATTGAAGTATAAGCCCATTTCCTCTTTCTCTCTCCTCAGTGTAGAGAGGGGACAGCTGGTCACCAGCCTCTGTATAATAACCCTTCAGCACCCTGAAGATGGGTATTAGGTCTGCTGCCCTGCTCCGGGCTCAGTAATCACAGACCGTTTAATCTTCCTTCATAGGTGCTATTTTCTGAGTATTTAATCGTTTCTGCTGCTCTCTACTGAGCCCCTTTCGTCGTCTTAAGTCCTGGTGTGTCACCTGTTCGGAGGGGTGGCTGTCCCCCGGTGACACAGGCAAATTAGTTTGAAAGCCTCTCTGCATCTCTCTGATATGTAAACAGGGCAAAACAATCATCACCTCCCCCGACCAAAAAGTTAAATAGTAACAATGGTAACGACGGTAATAACGCAAAGCCGATGGGGCAAAAGCAAAATATGGAGACAAACGCCCACGTTTTAAGGCTGTGCACGCGGCGGTCGGAAATTTATAAGTAACTACCATTTGGTTTGGACAGCCTGTCCCGTGTGAATTTTATAATTTCTAGGTTCCTGTAATCGACTTCTTTATTAAATTCCCAAACTACTTTGTTGTGTCCTTTTCCGCATGTGGTCTAGGCCCTTTTCTGTCAAAATACAAGTCCATCGTGCAAGTTCCTAAAACAGCGGTTTGCAAAACAGAGAAGGAATCACCTGCAGGCCACCTGGCTGGCAGGTAGGAGTCACCTGCAGGTCACCTGGCTCGCCTGCGCCCCTGACTGCAATAGTATGGGGGGTGGCTGGGCCCTAGTGTGCTTGCAGTGCCCCCGGGTGAAAAGAGAAGGATGAGGGCCCACAGTTGCCAACTTCTTCTGCCCCGATGTCCACCTAGGTGGGCTAGTTCAGCCTCACTCCCCTCTGCAGACTCTCAGCCCCACTTTGACCATTTTAGTTGAACGTCATGGTCATGATCAAATCGGTCCCCATTCTCCATGGTGTTATCTGCTGCTCCCAACTTGGTTTCCTTGTACACTTAATGAACGTGCTTTCCATCCCATCATCGAGAAACATTGATGGAAGTGCTTAAACACCACTGAGCCCACGATTTTCCTCAGGGAAACACCACCTGCTATGTTCTGTGGTATCAGTGTTGCAGCATTCCTAAGCGTGCTTTGAGCGCAGCCTGCAAGCATTCTCTGGCTTATGATTCAAGTGATATTTTTCTTATATGTTGATGAGAATTTCCTTTATAATAAACACAAATGTTGTGGGAAAAGGTAGAAAACTGGACTGCAGCTTCATGTTTTACTGTGACTTAAGTGGGACATTTCTTCTTATTTATGTGGTAAACATTATTCTGTGGATTTGATTTTCTATATGAATAAACTACTCATAATGTCAAATCAACGAATGCTGTTTCTTGAAAGGAACAAACTTCTTCAAACAAATCATATAATATTTCATTACTATTATTTTAAAAATCTTTAAAATATGTTTAAAACTTATCCCAACACATAATAGATTCAGTTAAATTTCAGAATACATTTTCAAGCTCAAGATGTTTTAACACTAGTAAGGGCTTACCTAAAATAATGGAAACATTTCTATTCAAAATCTGAACATGACTTTAGATCTGGCCCACGAGTATTCATTGAACACCTACTATGTGTACAAAACAGCAGTGAAAATTGGTTCTGAGCCGCTTTATACCCACATCCACACTCAAAGATGGCCAGACACACAGCGTTGGGGGTCATCCTGAGAGAGAGCCTCTGTTTCCTTAATAAAATCAGAGGGAAGGAACTGTTCACAGAAGAGTGATGGGAATCTTTGGATTTGGAAGTTAGGATATCATGGGTGCCAATCACTTTAAAATGTCTCAGTCCTTTGTTATTGTTATAATAACAGAAGAAAATGTTATCTTCTGATGGAGAGATGCTTTTTTTTCTTCACTTTTAAAATAATATCCCAAGTTTTGGTCTATGTACTAGTTGGTAAAGTGATACAAAGATGAAGTCTTTTTTCAAAAGAAGCAGGGGAGGAGTGAAATCTGGTTTAACCTGTCACCCTGGGTGGGCTTCCTGCATTTTTTTCTTGTTTAGCAGTGAAATAATATTGTTTCAAATGTGGCAAGTTCCTTTTATTCTTGAAACAAGCAAACTGGAAATTTCAAAACAGAAGAGGAAAAAGCATAATTACTGCTCTCATTGATTCACACCATATTAATGTAATATAATTATCCTGTAAGCAAACGGAACCTTATGACTATGTAACAATAAGGGCAACAGAAATGCTACAAAGCAGTTCTCTAAGGAACACAGAAGAAGCATAAACTTTAAAAGATGAAACAGTTTTTCTGTTTTGAAGTGACACATGGTTGAAGGTTGAAATGTCACAACTTTGAGTGACCCGTTGAGGGAAGGAGGGAAAGTGGAGGGTGACAAACGCCTTTAAAATAAGCAGGGAGGGAGTTGTTTCCCCTGCAAAGTGAGCCCCAAGACCCCTGGGGAAGGATGAGCACAACCCAGCAAACTTCCAGAGAAAAAGCGGGGATGAATTGAACCATCAGGCAGCTTGAAGGTCAACCAGATGGGCAAGACCTTCTCCAGGAGGAAAGTCATATCCCATCGTCATCAGAAACCTGGGGGCCTGCAATGCGCAGAGAGGTCAGGAGAAAGCCCAGGACCAGCTCCACTGGCAAGGATGCTCCAGGTGGCAGGGCAGAGCAACAGGTCTCTCCCAGCCTCCGGAGATCTGCAGGGGAACCCGGAGCCAGAGCAGGGACCACCACAGAGATGCTCGGTGTGGAGATGGGGGACCCGTCCTGGTAGCGCAGTGGGCGCTTGACGGTTTCCAGGGAGTCAGAGAAACCATGTGAAGTCCTGGCGGAGCCCCTGGGTCTGATGAAGTTGGATCGCATCCTGTGTCCCCTGGGTTGTGTGCCTGATGTCCTTGGTACACTTCCTTTCAAACTTGGTTTGAAATATGCACCGTGAAGAAAGGAAATCTGGGCTGAAAACGGAATAATCAATTACCGTAATATTTCATGTTCCTGACCTCTGTGTGTCCGCACAGTGAATCACTTTCAATGCCTTATTTCACCTAATCCCAAAATAACTTTATGAAGATTGTACTATTTTTTACTTCTTACTACAGATGAGGACACAGAATCTCAGCGAGATTAAATTACTTTCCCAGGATCACTCTTCCGAGAGCTGGTAAGAGGTGTCAACTCATTCATTTGATCGTTCATTCATTCATTCATTCATTCCACAAATGTTGAATGAGTAGTTACCATGTTCTAGGCAATGCGGTGACAGTAATGAGCAAAACAGAGGTCCATCCTCACTGAACTTGCAGACTAGAAGAGAAGACAGGCCTTCAACTACTGACCACACTCAACATATTAAGTTGTAAAATATGGTGGATACCACAAAAGAAGAGAATAGGGGGCTGAATTTAGAAAATCTCCTTTAGGAAATAGCAGGAGAATCGAGTCCAGAAGCATGAACGGGGATGTCCAGGCAAGGGGCAACAGCAGAGACATTTGTTGGTTTGTGCCAACATCCTGGGAATGGAGGGTCTCATCCTGATATGAGATAAGCCTGGCAATTCAGTCAGGGCAGTGACAATCCCAGTTTACAGGACCTCAGCGTAATTGCTAATCACACTTCACTTCATGGCCAGAAACATCTAGTTTGGGCACTAAATTGTATGATCGCTGTGGACTCCGATCCCCATCACATTTGCAGAGTACAGGGCAAGGTACAAGTCTTTATATGCCTACATAGCTAAGAATTGTACACGTACCTAGTGCTCTGTCAAATAAATACTCCTTATCCTCACACACTTTCACAAAAACATGCAAGTGCAAAGTTATGATTCTTATGAAATTAATTGTAGGCACCGTATAAAAGGTGACGGGATTTAATTTGCATTGCGTTGCTTGGTGTCTGGAGATCTTTGGTAGGATGATAAAACAGATGTGTAACTCATAAATTATTATTAAACTTATAAATATAATAAGCTATTATTTATTCTTGTCATAAATTTATTTTTCTTCCCTTCATTTCTATTACATCACTAATCATATTGAGATAATCAAAATGTTTATCGTAATTTATGTACTAGTGACTATAACACCAAATGATAGAACCTTTCGTAAAGAATTGCCCTTCTTAGTTTTTCTTAATTTCACTTTGGAGAAGCTTTAATCTCCCCAAGACAGTCACATTAAACCTGTAGATAAGACTCTTCAAGTAACAGATTCAGATTTTCATTTTCAGGGGACATCAGAGTATCCAAAGTCATGGTGGTTCCCCAGCCCTGCCCGTCAAAAATCTGTACAAATCAGAGGAAAAACAAAGGGACCCATACAGCACCATTAGGAAAAATGACGATTCCACTCTTCAAATTACCTGTAGGATGCTATCTAGAAAGACTCTTCCTTGAGCTCCCCTGGAAAGGCTTGGCACAGAGTAGTCCTGAGAAACTGCCCAGAAGTGAGAAAAAGTCTTTGCCACTAAAACCACCCTGAGAATCTAGAGAAAAAAAATGACACAGAGAGGGTCCTAGAAGCTCCAAGCACCAGGGGGAGGGACTGAGGACCACAGATGGCAGGACGGAAAGGGTTCCACTTGGGGAAGGGGAAGGGTAGAAAGTGAGGGGATGGCCCCCCTGGGTGAGGAGGTGAGGAAGAGACAGGAGGGGCGGGGAGACTCCTGGGACCATGAAGACAAAGGGTGTTCAGGGCACCGACTGACATGCCAGTTTCCCTCGGCTCTCCCACCCCTGCTGCCCACAGGGAAGGACTCCTGAGCTAGGACCCTGGACACAAAGAACAGAAACCTTGTCCGCAGACGCACACGTAGAAACAATTGTAATCCGCCCCATCCATACATATTACAAATCTGCTACTAGAAGGATACAGGCAATGAAAATCAGAACATTTCAGGGGATGAAAATTCCCTCTACCAATTTCCTCCCTTTAAAAAGAGGAAAAAAAAATGTAACACAATTACTCCAAACTAAAATGTCAAGCATTAAAAACAAAAATAGATGAGTAATGGGGAGAAAGGAAAAATTGTTGATTGAACTCAAGAAATAAAAGAAACATACAAATTTAGTAACTTGGTCTCAGAAATGAAGACTAAATTAGGAGGTAACAAGAAAGAACAGATTCAAATAAAAATGTAATAAGAGATATTGAAGAAAGGCTGAAAAACAAACAAAATAAAATGACCTAAAAGTAAAAAGTGTCAGAGAAAGTAGTTGAAATGGAGAACAGAAGGTACTGAAGAACAAAACCAAACAGTGGAGCAAGTTTCATCTGTACAGCTCTAATAGAGGAGAGCGTTCCAGAAATAAACAGAAGACAAACAGATCCACCAGGTACCTGGCGTAACTGACCCAGAATTATGTTCTTGGAGACATATCCTGTTAAAACTATCAGATTTTGAAGACAAAATTTTCCCTAGAGTTTCAAAGCAGGAAGGTCAAACACCTTCCAAGGGCAAGAGAAATAAATTGGCACCAGACTTCTCAAAAACAGCATGCAAGCAAAATAAAAATAGCAATATTTTCAGGAAAATTAAGGAAAAAGAGCAAAAGGATTCTGTAAGTAGCCAAGCCGCTGTTTGGCTATGAGGATATAGAAAAAGTCTTGAATTTGCACAACTGGGGACCCCTACACACCCTCGTCCTCTTTAGCACCTGCTGGAGAGTGAGCTACATCCATCTAAGAGGAGACGGCAGGATGACAGAAAACCCAGAATTGAGAAAGGAACATGGTTACCTGTACAACTAGGGCTAAAACAAAGATGGGGAAGGATGGAGGAATAATATATAGACACTCTGTGTTTTATCTGGATTGCCTCTTAATGTCTTTTACTCATTTTGCTATTTATTCTTATTCTAATGATTTGTAGTAGTTTTTAAAAACATGTACATAGTAACACTTTGTCTGTCATAGAGACCAAAATTTGTACCTTTACATCTTATTTATGATTGCATGACAAGGATTTTAAACTGACTACGGCCACAGGGACCTCTCTTATTTGCTTTTATATTCTCTTCTGCATTGTGCATTTAAAACTTTTCCCTATTTACCGGTCCATCACATATTTTCTTCTTCTTCTGTATAATATTATTTTTCACCCTCAATTTTCAGTCTGCAAGGACATTATTTTAGAGGATGATGTGAGGTAGACATTTAACTGTTTTTTCACAAAAGTAACCAATTGGATCCGAAATAGCTATTGAACAACCTTGCTGTCCACTGGTTTGCATTACTAATTAATTACGCATGCAATGTCTACATGAAAGGAGACCAGATTTGGAACTGTCTATTTTCTTTTTATTGATTTATGTCTTTTGCTGTTGTTGTTACCAGTACTGCCCTGTTTTAAATATTGGAATTTTACTTTACTTTCACACTTTTTTCTTATGAAAATGATCAAATGAATGCACTTGTTGAAAATGTAGACAACGGAAGCAAAGGAAGAAATCGAAACCACCTATAAACTTGACAGCAAGAGACAATCATATCTATTATTTTTGTTTATAGCCTTTCAGGCATTTTTCTGCATATATATCCTATTTGTTGACTTTTATGTTTGATTTCTCTTAAATGGGGGTCCATCTATATGGAGTCTTTGTTTTTCATGCTTCTCTGGGCCATCATCCTCTTCTCTTTCCCCTCTCACCTTTTCTCCACAAGACCTCCTGGCTTTTGACAGGTCACCCCTGGTGGGGTTTTCCAAGAAAATCTCCCAGATTGCAGAAATCACCGACTCTATGCTATTCCTTGAGGGTCACCCACAAACATCTGTCCCAGAACTTTTCTGCTTGGCTATTTCTGCCCTCTTTGTAACCAGTGACCTCCACAGAGGAAACCTCTCTTGCACCAGATTGAGTTTGGCCCGCTCAGATGCTGCGTCAGTCCCACTAAGAAATTCTCCCACTTAGAGAGTGGCCAGTCAACTCCCAGACCCGGGAACTTCCCAAAGCTGGAGGAGAATTGCAAAATGGGTCATACAACCTCATTGTAAAGTAATTTTTAAAATATGAAGGGTCTTTAGCTACAGGGACATAAACAGCAGAACCTCAGTAGTTGTGTAAAAGGGAAATGACTGGAACTCCTGCACACGAGCGCACTTTCTCGTCAGGAGATGCAGAGCTTCACAAAGGTCAGAAAGTTCCTTTTCTTTTAGTCTCGGGCAATAAAAGGGACGCAACCAGAGCAAGGCTAGTCAACTCCCACAGTTATTTTTGCATAGACGTATAGCGACAGAGGGATTGAAATGCAAGTGTTTAGTATTTATTGGGGAAGAAGATGGTTCATTTGTTGTGTCAAAGAACTGCCTCCAGAGCGTGAGGGACACACATGGAAACATCTCAACTTTCGCAATAAACCTACATGGCTGAGGAGTTAAACAGGTTATTCCTACAGCCACCCATGTGCACAATCACGGTGAATTTAAAACCATCTCGAAAGGAATCCTACTGGGAGTGTTTAGGCCCACAATTACAGTAAACGAAGATTCAGAATTAGCAAAAGCATTTCACTTAATTAGAAGCATTAAATAAGTACCACCAAAGGTACAGTGCCGTGCGTACTAAGATGAGAAAACTAGCTGACCCTGGAGAACATTTTATTTATTTGCTTTTTCATTTGTTCACTTTTCTTATGTTTAGACAGCTATTAAAACAGCCTCCAACTAAAAGATAAAACAGAATGCAGATAAGGAGAGCAAATACCTTTGTCTTAAAAAGTATACACATTACAGAATCTATATACAGATATATAGATATGACTACATTTATATGTAGGTTATCTATCTATCACCTATTATCTATCTATCTTTCTATCTATCTATCTATCTATCTATCTATCTATCTATCTATCTATCTATCTGTTAAATACCTGCAGATTGTTACCCTGCAGGAATTAGAGGAAAAAATGGTTTTTGCAGAGGATGGTCTAGATTTTTTTCTTCAATTTTCTCCTTTGGACATGATTTTTAAACTGTTATTTATCAACTCTGAATGAATCAGAATTCCCTGAGTCAGGGTTTAGTAAAGGGCTGGCAGAATCCCTAATTAAATTTCCAGAAAAAAGACCAAGGAGGAGGCTGGAAAGAGAAGAGGATAGGGGGGAGTGACAGAGAGAAGAGAAATTGATGATGAAGATCTTTCCAGAAAAGCTTTCTCAGCCAACAAGAGCTCAGCTGCACAGCACAGTTCTGTACCTACAGGGATGGTCTTAGAAGATTTGGGTCTGAGCATTTGAACTGAAATTTCTCAGATAAAGAGAGTTGTTGACACACAGCTTTGTTTTCAAAGAGAAATATGTGGGTGTTTCTAAAACTCCACCACTGTGTCTTATGTCCTCAGCAAATCTGCTACAGGAACTCAGATGAGTGAGGTCTTCCCCAGCACCAGTGATCACAAACGTGATCAAATAGGAAGAGTTCCCCCTCCACTGCGGACATCGATTTGGTTTCTCATTCTTTAACCTAAATTTTCAACCTATCATATCTAGAGAGTTGGAATGTGAACCAAAAAAAGGAGAAATTGTATATGCAGAAAAATTTTAAAGATAAGAATTTCCATTTCCCTATCCAAAAACATGTTTGATGTTGTCCTTACCTCCAAGAATATACAGGAGATTGAAGTTTTACTTCATGGAAAAACATAAAGAGGTGAAGATGGCTGTGGAAATCATTGGTTCTATAATTCTGGTGACCAGGTTTTCCAGGTTGTCAAGGCACTTAGCTGATTCATGGTCTGACAAAGGGGGATCAATTATTCTGAGCAGGGTGGGTGAGCCAGGGCCCTTCAGCCAACTCTGGCCCACCACTCGCCCTTGTAAGTGCAGATTCATTGGATCCCAGCCAACCTGCTCGCTGGCACAGGGTCCGTGGCTGCTTTCATTCCACAAGGGCAGAAATGAGTAGCTGCGGCAGAGACCGCATGACCTGCAAAGCCTAAACTATTTGGTGTCCGACCCTTTACAGAAGAAAAAAACGTGCAGAGTCCTGTTTCGGGGTGTGAACTGTCGAGAGTCAAGACCCAGGGGTGCCACAAGGGACAGGATCTAGGCAGAAATTAACATCTCTTCCTCAAGCATAACAACCTCAAAAGCTAAAGGAGCTGCCTGTCACTGAGACCCTGCCTGAACTAGAGATATTAGGAGGGGCTTTCAAACACTGTCATTGCAAATTCTCACTGCAAACTTCTGAAGTGGGCTGGCCTGTGAGACTGGGTCCCCAACCCTTTCCTCTAAGACCCGGGTCTCAAAAATGGGGCCATGGCCAGGCTGGGTCTCTGTACGGGTATTTGTTCTCATGTTCTTTGAAATATAAAAGAAAATAAAATCACACTTCTTGATAACATACACAATCTAAATTTAATGAGAGGAAAATTGGGATTTTAATCTTCTTGGCCGACATGCAAACTACAAATGGACGTCGTCTGCCATCAAAATACATGGCAGGGAGTTTGCATTGCTGAGAGGTCTGCTGAATTTTTACCCTTAACTAAGCATGCAAGATGAGTACCAAAATCATTACATTTATGCGTTTTTAATGGCTTGTCTGGCTTGTGTTTTGTCCATAGCTAGCGACGGAGCCAAGCACCAGCCAGGTTTTTCAGAACTCACACAGCTCTGTTGCAGCGCAATCATCTGACAATACCTGGGGCTTCTGCCATTCCCGTAGGTTATGTTTTGAGTCTACAAGCACACCAGCATATCAATCAGCTGGCTGGGTTATACTGTCAATCATTTCCTCATGGGGGCAGGAAGTACCCACCACGGTCCAGGGCCGCCCCTGTGCAGGGAGGAGGGGGAGGGCAGGGGCACGGGCACCAGGCTTCCTTTTACCTGAGAAGGTGGCTTTTGGCGGGTCCCAGCCTGGGGGTGAAGGGAACTCGGCTCCCACCAATCCGGCTGCCGCCTGTGGCTTCCTGATGAAGCCCTAGGGTGATGCTGAGGCCAGCAGTGCTGGTCACTGGCTGTGGTTGTCATTGTTGTTAACAGAACCGAAGGCTGCCCGTCGTGTGCTGGTAGAGAGCATCACCTTGACGTAGAAGTAAAACTGAATCAGTCCTTAGCTTGGCAGGACTAGGGTATTCAAAACACCTCCCATTTATTAGAAAATCTACTTCTTGTTCACAAATGCCAGCCAATGATCCCTTCTTTTCATCTGATTTTTATTAGCCATGATGTTTCTGTTCCAGACCTTCGATTCAGTTTTCGTGAAAATCTAAAACTGAACAAGATTTACTTAGTAATTTCAAAATACGAATGGTCGTATTTGTCTTTTAAAGAGAAGTGTTAAGAACATATGAAAATGTTGGGAAAAGAAGAGTACACAAATGAAAAGGAGTACTTTTAGTACTGAGATACAATACAGTTTACTAAGCATACATCTACCTGATGCCTTTCCTAGGCATACATGTATTTGAAATTTCAATGACAGCAATGAAAAAAATGCATTTCCAACTTTCCTGAGAAAAGACAAATTATTGTTTTAAATGTGTACAAGGCACATTGCTAAACATATTTAAATGTATAAGAAGTCCCATGGAGGAAGGTAGGGGCCGTGTGGGTATCTCTGCGCAGGTAATGTTCTCCCTAATTTGCATTTACTTCATCATCTGTAATGAACTGTCCGCCTGCCGTCAAGCCTGTCAGAAGAGAAAGTAAACCAGAGAGAGTGTGTTGCTGGAATTGGACTTGACCAACTCCAGAACCCGGGGATTCCTGGTAGCTGACATCGGTAGAAAGGCAGGTGCTTTTGTTTTAAAAAATGAGGTTGGTGGCTTACTTGTGAAGATAACTTTTTTTTTTTTTTTGCGGTACGCGGGCCTCTCACTGTTGTGGCCTCTCCCGTTGCGGAGCACAGGCTCCGGACGCGCAGGCTCAGCGGCCATGGGTCACGGGCCCAGCCGCTCCGTGGCATGTGGGATCTTCCCGGATCGGGGCACGAACCCGTGTCCCCTGCATTGGCAGGCGGACTCCCAACCACTGCGCCACCAGGGAAGCCCAAGTAAGCTATATTTTAAAGAATATTTAAAATAATCTTTACAGAGTAGGTGGCCTGTGATTTCTTTGGAATCTTTCTACATTTATAGAAATATTTCTGAATAGCAATATACCCACCTAATGTTAATGCTTTAGCTCTGTTTAAGATTCGAGAATGTTTTTAAATGTTAAAAAAAGCACTCTTCTGTTTGAAATCCCTTCATCAGTCTTAGATGACCCTAAAATATCTTCATGGGTTTGAAATCAGAAAAATCAGTTCTGAAATATACGTATATTTTTTTTCTTTTCTACCATTTGCAATGTACAAAACTTTACACTAGTTTGGATATTTTTAGTGCTTTGGTAAATGGGTATGAACACTGCTGTGACCATGTATTTTAAACTGCTGAGGAAAACCTAGAAAATATTACTTGTTAATCTATATGGACAAAAAAGGGTTTCCTCCATGGAGTCCAAACATAAAGGAAACTTAAACCAGTAGAAACAAATGTTTAAATCAGGAGCATTCACCACCTGCTATTTTGTTTTCCAAAACATGTTTTATAGGCGTCAGGCACTGTGGATGACTGTTTTCCAGTAGCAAAATCTCTGCATGGCTAATTCCATCTTCATTTTCTTTTTTTTTTCAATATCGTGACTTCAAACACCCAGACTGTCTCTTCCTTGTGCCATTTTCAGACCCAAAAAGCATTTGGCTGGTGCTTGGTGGGCCCCATCACCCCTGAGAGGCAGAGAGGGGCTGCATCTCTACACCAGGAGACCACCCTTGTGTTTCCTTTCTTTCTGTCATTTCAGCAGCTGAGGTCTGACTGCTGGGAAGGTGCATTCTTTCTGCCTGAGTGCCAAGTGATGCAGCTGTGCCGTAAGACCGTCTCACACAGGCTGGGGCCTGATCACAGAGACATTCCCGTCCGAACCCGCAGGCACTGATTGGACGTGGCTCTTCCTGCAGAGTAAGGCCCCAAAGGCCCACAGAGAACCTGGGGGCCAGGAATTTCAGAAGCCTGTGCAGAACTCCCGAGGCTGCCGGGCTGGATGGAGCCACCCGGGGCCGCTAGATGGCAGTGCATCCCCCAGGATGCCCCAAGCTGGCTGTCCCTGGGGCTGGGCCAGAGTCAAAGGGGGGTTTTCAGGTTTGGGTGATTCCCCTAGACGTTCAGGAGGGTCTCTGCTCTTCTCAAATACACTTCACGCCCAGGACTAGCAGGAGAAGCCACCGAATTTTGTTTTTGGTTCCAGATTTCAAATGATAGAAGCCTATATTTTAGCCATTTACAGTGAATTAAAATACAGTTCTTTTTGAGGATAGCTGTTTCAAATAATACCGATGTCTCTTGCAAGAACAGTCTTGCTGTTTTCGCACAGAAGTTGCAGTTTCGGCTCCTGTGACACCACGTGTCCTTCTGAATGGCTTTTATTTGGGGGCAGGAGGGGGGATTTGTCTTTAAATTAAAAAAAATTTTGTTTTCTTGTTTTGGCCACATGGCTTGCGGATCTTATTTTCCCTGACCAGGGATTGAACCCTGGGCCATGGCAGTGAAAGCTGAGTCCTAACTACTGGGCCACCAGGGAACTCCCTAGATTTTGATGGGGAGATTTTTATTGCTTATTCTCTTAACTTATTTCTGAAAAGTAACTGTTTAAATTTTTAAAATTTACTTAAAATAATTTAAGAAATTTGTACTATATTTTTACTATTTTTTTTTCTCCTGAAGAAGAGGATTAGACACATGGTTTTTAAATACACACACACACATATATATATACATATTTACGTTTGTGTAGAATACATGTTTATATAATTTAAAGAAATGTACTAATATTTTATTGGTAGCAAATAGAAATAATTAGAAGATTGATTTAAAAAGCTGTTTGAAGTGTTTGTATATTACATTCAGTAAAGATGTACTAAGTATATTTTTACTCCAATATTACCTTAGAAATTTTCTAACCAAAAGGACTCTCAGTGTTTCACAGAATTAAATATGTATCCTTTGATAGCTTTTACAAGAAAACTATCTATAGTTTTCTTTTAAACTATAAGAAAACTATAAAACTGAAATTTTATCAATACCATGCTTAGGTTCCAAGTATTCTGTGCTCGTAATTGTGTGAGAAGTAAGCAGTGAGCACATTTCCTGACACATGTTGATATCATTGGGAAATTCAGCCACTTCATCGCTGTTTGCATCGCGTAATGAAGCAAATGAAGTACTGTCTTGTAATACCAGTACTTAATAAAATAGAAACTATAATACTGTATACAGTTATATTCATGCAAAATATGCAGTTGCAGTTTACCGTGAAGCTGACTCAAGAATCGAAACCAATTTATTATTAAGAGAATTTTTAATTTTTAATTTATTATATTGAAATATAATTGATTTACAATGTTGTGTGAGTTTCTGCTGTCCAGCAACGTGATTCAGTTATACATATATGCTTTTTAATCTTCTTTTCCCTTATGGTTTGTCTCAGGATATTGGATATAGCTCCCTGTGCTGTACAGGAGGACCTTGTTGTTTATCCATCCTATATACAGTAGTTTGCATCTGCTAATCCCAAACTCCCAGCCCATCCTTCCCCCACCCCCATTCCCACTGGCAACCCCAAGTCTGTTCTCTATGTCTGTGAGTCTGTTTCTGTTTCGTAGATAAGTTCATTTGTGTCGTGTTTCAGATTCCACATGTAGGTGATATCATATGGTATTTGTCTTTCTCCTTCTGACTTAATTCACTTAGCAGGAGAGTTAAGAGAGTCTTTTCAATTGTAAACTTTTCATGCTTCATGCTGTGGATGAGGGTCCACGAAATGCTCCTGATACACGGAAACCACTCATCAAATGGCCACCCGACAACTGGCCTTCCAGCAGGTTTTGATTTGAGCAATTGCATCATTTGTGCCATCATCCTCCTCAAAAACATAAATTGTATAATATATGTGTTATCTTCAATTATTTATTTAAAATATAAGAGAGCCTCATGGGTCTTAATTTTTACAGCCATGAGAAATGCACGTAGCATTATCATGAGCTAAAACACTGATCACGTGACGGCGTTCCTGGCCTCCGTTCTTCACGTTATGAGTATTCCACGCCCAAAGTTCCCCAAACAAAAGTAGCCCCCCTTGGTTTTGCACTGCGTAAGGCAAAATGTAAACACAACTCTGCGTGCACACACACACACGCACCTATGCCCATTGTGTTGCTCACGTCTGGGTAAGTCTCTCTTCCGAATATCTTAGCTAAAATATAAAATAACACAATTCTCCTTTCATGGTTCACCTTTTCAAAACATGTTCTAATCCAAACCTCTGTTCTGGGATGCTCTGGGTACAGCTTTCCTAAACTTTGGAACACTTGTTATCACTACCACCAAATAGATTGCTACTGAGGTTTAAATGATGGATTTTTAGGGCTACTGCAAATACAATTTTTCTTGGACTTAAAGGCTTGTTCTTGCAATGGAAAATACCCACACTGGTTTATGTAACACGCACCGATTATCAGTCAAGGTATATGGCAGCCTTGCTGTATATTTACAGGTGGTTGTAAGTCCTCGCTCCATGGAAACACCGTCCGGACAACGGTCTGGTGCATATGGGATTAAAGACATGCTCCCCCTATGAGATCGCCTTTCTCGTTCCCTGCGGCTGCCTGGGGTCTAGGCCTGGGTTATCTTCCGAGGTTTGGCAACTGGTAAAAACGAGGACCCAGATGGTTTTGAAGAGCGATTGTTTAACCTTTGCTGACATTTCCCCTCAACGAGCATGGTTCTCCCGAAGGTCCCGTTGCAGGACTGAGGCGTGAGCTGCCTGCTCGGAGGTGGCTGTCATCCACATGTTAGCGCCTCTGGGATCAGCGTGCACCCCGGCATCCCCTCCCCTCCTTCCAACCTCGGTCCTCCCTACCTCCACCTGCCGGGAGTGGCCCGTGGATATCAGTTAGGCAGACTATGAAATCATGAGTGTCAACGAAACGCACTTAACAAGTACGCATGCTGAGCCCTGTAATCGGCGGCATTTACCGTGGAATCTGCACTAGCCCGATAGTCCTGGCATTGGGGCTGTCGTCTATGCTGGTACCAGAGATTTTTGGTGTCATCTACTGTCCCCTTCGTACCTACAGCTGACGTGAGAGTCCGGACTTTACCCTGGGGAAGAGCAGAAGAGCAGAGGATAACGCTGGTCGCGGGGAGGGACCGGGTGTCTTCTCTCGGTCGTGGAGCAAGAAGGCCCTCAGCAGAACTGCTGACATCCGGGCTTCCCAGACTGTCAGGTACTTGCCCTCTGCAGACGCAGTGATAATTTACACCGAACAATAATCTTACTGCTGAATATTATATTTCTCCTTTTTCTAAGGACTCATTATCCTGGAACGATGGGGAGATGGGGAGTGGAATATAAGTGTATTAAAACATAATTGCGGGCTTCCCTGGTGGCGCAGCCGTTGAGAGTCCGCCTGCCGATGCAGGGGACACGGGTTCGTGCCCCGGTCCGGGAGGATCCCACATGCCGCGGAGCGGCTGGGCCCGTGAGCCATGGCCGCTGAGCCTGCGCGTCCGGAGCCTGTGCTCCGCAACGGGAGAGGCCACAACAGTGAGAGGCCCGCGTACCGCAAAAAAACCAAAAACAAACAAACAAACAAAAAAACCATAATTGCTCTTCTAGTCACACAGAAGCACGCCGTGTACGTGGGGGACAAAGCCTGATGAACAGGAGAATCTGGGTTCCTCTTCCTCTGTGGCCGTGCTGTCGTCAGTGCGTATTTAAAACCTGAGTTGTCTTTAATGCCACCAGCTAGCTGATGGCTTCCATTGGCCACAGCACGTGGGTTCCTGTCTATCCCACACTGCCGTCTTCAGCGATGTCGCTAGGGGGTGGCAGGTGTAACACACGTGTAATGTATGACGTCTTCATCAACATCGGCTCAGGTATTGATGTAGGTTGTTTCCAAGCACTGTGGAGGAAAAACAGCTCGTGTGGTTTAAATCTGGCAAATTCCACGCACATATGACACACACACACTCACACTTATATGTGTGTATCATGCATACAGGAAATTTACCAGATGTATGTGTATATAGGTAATATATAATATGTAAACGTTATAGTATATATATTATCAATATATATAAGGTCCAGGAATGCTAAATTTTAATTGATACAAAAATGTTATCCATATCAGTTGTTAAAGCCCATAGAATTACAGTATCACACACACACACATCCTCACACCCACATACACATACTTACATGTGTGTATCATACATATATGAAATTTACGAGATGTATGTATATACAAGTAATATATAATATATAAAAGTTATAATATATCTTTTATATATATATGTAGTCCAGTAACGCTAAATTTTAAGTGACACAAAAACATTATCTATGTAAGCTATTAAAGTCCATGCAATTAGAGTATCTTATACACACACACACACACACATCTGCCAGCTATCGTTTTCCAGGCGCACCGCTAGGCATCAGGAATTTCCAGGGGTTGCTGGCATCCCCCAATATCACACAAGCCATGTGCAATGAGATTCTCTGCCCTCCCAGATATCTCATTGGTGCTGCCGTTCTCCACATTGAACAGTTCTCAAAGACTGACATTCTTTCCTCCCTGAATTCAAACAGACTTCATCCGATATTTAAAGACAATGGCCCTCATTTGCTAAGCCTGCCAATTTTGCTTTCAGTCTGAGAATTCCTGCTGCAGATACGCACCTCTTTCTGCAACTCCTACATCACCCGTATCTCTGCATCCCGGTTTGTTAGAGCAGAACGTATGTGGCTCTTGCCTCCTCTCCTGGCTGTCACTGTCACGCTGCCCCAGAAGATTTTCCAGTGAAGCCATTTTCTGCATTTCTTGGCTTTGCCTCTTGGACCAGCATGCCCGCGTCTGAGCTGCTCCTGTGCGGCATGGCTGATTTCAAGTGCTGTCAAAAGGAGAAATAGCCCAAGAATCACGTACAATGAATTTATTCCATTCCGTTGTAAGGGCATCGATATCTGAATACATACTCACTAATTGCATTAACCTGTATCCTTTTTAATTTAATGCCTTCATACCATTCTTTTAATTCCTGATATTTTGAGATACGAAGAAACAACAGGTAAAGTTTAGAAGTGATTCTAACACCTGTAAGATTCTCTCTCTTAGGCTCTGTAAAAGCTGGATGTCTATGGATGGATTTAAAGAGTATGTAGGGTGTAGACAGCTCTTCTGGGGACAGAATAGAGAGGGTTAATCCCTCCAGCCCTCATCTGAAGGGAGAAGTGACAATAAGAAAGATAATAGTTATACAGGGATGCATCCTTACATTATTACTGCAGCTAATGTTTCCCCGCGTATAATGTTCAAGTTCAGAAATCTCAGCCAGGGGCCCATAAAACAATTCTTGTGCTTTATGTTTTTCTGCTTATGCTGGTTTATTTCACTCTTTTGGGAAAAAAATGTAAAAGTAATTTACTGAAATAATAATTAGCGCTCATAAAGCGGTTTGTAACCTATGACCACCAGCAAATTGCTACCATGGGATGGTTAGAGTGGGCTGGACATTTTAGTGTCGATTCGGGAAACTGAGGGAGAGACTCTTGCAGGTTGAAAGTTCCCGGAGAGCAAGAAACACATGCAGTGGAATGTGTAAACTCATTAAACCCACACAGTCGTGGGATGGTGGCAGAAGTGGCAGAAGTGGCCGTGCTCTGGTCTCAAGGGGCCAGTGGGTTTACATAAGGATTTACATAAGGATGGCGTGTTCCCCAGCGTCTCTGCAAGTGTGGTGACATCACCCCCTGGACAGATGAATCATGATCAGCGTCTATCAGAACACGCTGTGGTCCAGGGTCACCTCTGCCCCAGGTCTCTTTCGACCTGTGACGGTCGTGGTACGTGGGGCTGAAGCTTGACTCTGGGCCACCCCTCCGAGCATCACCTCACCCTCACCCACCCCGAAAGGGGCCTACAAGTCACTGTTTTGCTGCCTTTTGTACCATCAGAGGATCAAGTGCGTTGTCACATCGCGCAGCTAGAAAGTGGCTGGTGTTAGATCTGATCACCAGCTCACTCTGCCCTGCCAGGAACGCTGTGTGGAGACGGTTCTCTGCTGGGGAGGAAAACCCCCGGGCCCCCTCCTCACTCTTGGCTGGTGGCAAGAACGTGATGGAGGCCCCGACGGATGTGTCCACTCCCGTCCTGCCCCGACCCTGTGACCCTGCCTGCTGGATCCTCCTGGATGGTCCCCTCAGCCTCCGGGCAGTGGGTGTGGCCACACCCTTCTTGCCTTCAACCCCTGTGAGCTGCATCTTGTCCCTTGTCAGGGCCCAATGGACCCTGCTGTCCCCACCTCGAGCATGTTGCTGACCCCTCTAGCCCCTGCTGCCCAGCACCCACCTGTCACCCTCCAGCCCTAGCGGACCTCCCCTATGTGTGTGGCCTCTGTGGGAGAGGCCAGCTGTCCATTCAGGGAGCACCTGCTCCGAGGACAGCCCTGCAGGCCCCGCGCTCTCAGGGGGCCCCGTGGACCCAGGTTGCACGAGCTCACACCAGGGAGCTGACAAAACCTGCATTGGATCCCAGGTTCTGTTTCAGCAGCTGGGAGTCCTCCTTGCACAGGTATGTGTGTGTGTGCAAGTGCTCTGCAGGTTGTAAACTCTCCTAGACGATCTCACACATGTGAAAGTACACAGGCACATGAATGCACACACACACACACACACACACACACACACACAGACACACAGACCCAGACTTATTAAATCCAGCTTCTCTCCTAAGCAGAAATGATTGCACCTTGGGCACTTTTGCTAACTGTGTCTTACCTTATTTCTGGCTACGAATTCCCTTTTTTTCTCCCCAGTGGGAAGCTTTTAGCATGCATTTTATTCTCCTTCCCGTGTTTCAAGTAAATCACGCTCACATTTACTGGCTGTGGCTTTCTCGTCACGATTTATGTGTCTTCTCCTCTCTTCTTTGCTGTCCATGGTGCACTTCCAGGACGCAAAGGGGCAGTTTTCCCCAGAGTTGGGTCCATGCTGGGCAGCAAAGTTAAGACATTTATTGAGTCATCTTAGCTGCCCTGGGCATTCCTTCGGAGGCCACAGGGAGCTTCTGGGTGGGTCCTGCTGCTGCAAACTCCATGGTTCCTGCTGTCTTGAAAGATGCCACATCCCGAGCGCTGTCAGCATTGCATTATGGAATTTTAGGATTTCAGATTATCTGATAGAATTGTTTTCACTTCAGGCACTCAGCCCCCTTGAAATGTTTGACGTGGATAAAGCAGTTGAGTGTGAACTCCGCTTTCTGAGACAGCCCCACTGCCTGGGAGCAGCCCCGAGCTGGGCCCCGGACCCACGGATTCTCTGTTCTCAGATGAAATCTGTGCGGTGCTTCCGGCTGTAAAACCCTAGGGAAGACCAGTGCCTCCCAGATACACTTAGTAAATATTTACCAGAATAGATGGGAGATGCAATTTGGTCTTATATTGTATGCACAAAATATCAACCATTTAACTGTTAACTCTGTTTTAATAGTGCCTTGAGATGAATGTAAGAAAAATACACTTTGAACGTAACATTACTGTCACGTGTAATGGATGGTGACAGTGTTTCATTGGTGCAGAGATGTATTAGGGACGTGAGCCTTCGAGAGGCTGGGCTTAGAATTTATGTTTACCCACATTTGTCTCTATACATAGTTCTGTGTTTGCAGATGTAGGATGCTCTGGGAATGACAGAATCATTTTTCTGAGTTATAAAACACCTCCATTTATTTAAAATAGAAACAGAGGTTGGTAATAGCACACTAAGGAAGTTACCCTTGACCTTCTGCCTCATTTAGAGATCATTAAGGTTTTATTATTTTTTAATGTCTCATGAATTTACTAATTTCATAAAAATTTGTTATTACATCTGTATAATTATTTTAACTGCGTAGTGGTTTGTACTGATGAGGTACCTGTGTATATACAAAATATATATAAATAATGTGCATATATAACATGTAAATATTATATGTAATCTACATATTTATGTAATATATAGTACATAATACATATTTATATAAAAATAAGGTGCATATATATGACTTTGTGTGATGCAATATATATCATTTTATTTATAATTTACTTTTACCAAATAGTAAAAATAAAAATGATATGTGTAGTGAAAAATGTTTTACACAACCCTAAAAGTAGAGATTTAAAAATTAATCTAAGGCAAAGAGATGGAAAGAGTAAGAAGATCAGTTGTTGCCCGGAGTGAGGAGCTGGGGGAGAGGTAAGTGGGCAGAACACAAAGGATTTTATGGCAGTGCAAATACTCTGTATGATGCTATAAAGATGGATACGTTTGTGTGCATTTGTCCAAGTCCATAGAATGTACAGCACCAAGAGTGACTCTTAATACAAACTCTGGACTTTGGGTGACATGACGTGTAAATGTAGGTCCGTTGATTGTGACAAATGTCCCGTCTCGGGGGAATGTTGGCAATGACTATGCGGGGGCAGGAGGTACACAGGAAATCTCTGTAACTTCCTCTCAATTTTGATGTGAACCCACAGCTGCTATAAAAAGTAAAGTCTTAAAAAATTAACCCAGTTTTTTTCTTTTTTTAATAAATTTATTTATTTTTGGCTGCGTTGGGTCTTCGTTGCTGCGCGTGGGCTTTCTCTAGCTGCGGCGAGCAGGGGCTACTCTTCGTGCGGCTTCTCTTGTTGCAGAGCACGGGCTCTAGGTGCGCGGGCTTCAGTATTTGTGGCTCGTGGGCTCTAGAGTGCAGGCTCAGTAGCTGTGGCGCACGGGCTTAGTTGCTCGACGGTATGTGGGATCTTCCCAGACCAGGGCTCGAACCCATGTCTCCTGCACTGGCAGGCGGATTCTTAACCACTGTGCCGCCAGGGAAGCCCTAACGCAGCTCTTTTCGAACTCTATTTTTTAGAGCTCTGGGAATAACAGTTTAAGTCCATTTGCAATGCCTTTGAGTCACAGACTACGTTGCCCTTTCGATTCACTTACGTGACTTTGGGCGTCAGTAGGCAGAACACCCTTTGGGTTCCACCGGTGATTATCCCAGCACAGCGGTGCCCGTGCCACATGTACAGCCCCAGACTTGGACGGAAGGCAACACCCCTCCTAGGGCTGGCGCGGTGCAGTGTGTGAGCAGGTGGCTGCCCTGAGGGTAGGCTGCCGTCCAAAGTGAGACACAGGGGAGAGCCAGGAGTCTGGGAGTGGGGGGATGCAGATCCCTGCACCTTCAGAGGCTGGAGACCCAGGTCCAGAGTCCTCGTTGGGTGACAAAGGGGAAAAGCCGTCTCCCGTCACTTGTCTCTGACCAATGGGGGGTACCTGTTACCAAGACAGCACCGCCCCTCAGCATCTTCACCTGTCAAAAGACCCAGGAAAACTAAAGCACCTTTCACCTGTGTCCACTCAGCATCCTGCAGGACCGAAGCCAAAGCTTGCCCTGAGGACCCTTGTGTGGGCTGAGGACGGAGTGAACTGTAAGGTCTGAGGGGGAAGTACTTCCATGAAGACAGTATGCTTTTCCTTGATCCCAAAGCTTACAAAGGAGCCCTTACACCCATTTGTGGAGCTCCTGATGCAGAGACGGGACAAACTCCATGGCTGAACGCATACTCCAGCCACAGCTGAGGGTGTGAGAACTTCCGCGAGGCTTTCAGGATTTCTCTGTCTTGATCTTGGCGATGAGAAGGAGACCGCAGTCATGGCGGCCTCGGCGAGGCAAATGTTTCAAGGCTTCTCCAACCCGACCCACACCTCGGAGGTTCACATCAGCCATTTGTTCCTCGTAATGACCCAGTATCTTGTAAAATGAAATTGAAATCTGCAGCGAGGCAGTACTTCTGCTATTAAAATGATTTTTTTCTTTGTCATGGAACACTGCCAGTCCAACCATTTGTGAATTGCAATTAAAATTTGAAGCCAGCAGCACTTTTGCAATTAAAACTGGCATTTTAAAAAAAAAAAAAATTCTGCACCAATCTAGATAATTAGATAGGAACTAAAATGCCCATTTATTATGCATATGGACATGTATGAGGAAATAATTTGAAATTTATTATTCAAGATACTCGCTTTTTTTTTTTTTTTTTTTTTTTTTTTTGCGGTATGCGGGCCTCTCACTGTCGTGGCCTCTCCCGTTGCGGAGCACAGGCTCCGGACGCACAGGCTCAGCAGCCATGGCTCACGGGCCCAGCTGCTCCGCGGCATGTGGGATCCTCCCGGACTGGGGCACGAACCCATGTCCCCCGCACTGGCAGGTGGACTCTCAACCACTGCGCCACCAGGGGAGCCCAAGATACTCGCTTTTTAACGAGGAACATGCTACATTCTACGGCAAAACAAATTGTTTTCGTAGTCATACAATTGAACCCACGTAAGAGAACTGGTATTAGATATTTAGTCACCAGTGGTTTTTTTCTTTACTTTTACCACTTCCTTTTTTACTCTTTGTTATAACAGGAAACTATGATGGTGCTAAAGTTGTGAGGATACATATAAAATATGACTAATATCTATCTTAAGGCATCAATCACGTGGGGATGTTAATTTGTAATCGTTTAAGCACAGTTTCTCCCTCAGTTTGTAGTGTAATTGTAATTAAATTCTGCTAGTGAAAATTTTCAAGAAATATGAGAATGATCTTCATTAAGTAGAGACATTTGAAGGTATGAGTCTCCAAATCCTTTTCCAGAGAGTCTAGGACATAAAAACCAGTAACAACCTTCAGGACGACTGTCTTCCTTCCCTGGGATGTTAAGTCTCATCTATAAGAAGCAACGCTGAAAGCCTTGCTGTTGGTAAGCATCCTTACCTTGTGGTGAAAGGTGGCACTCTGTTTCCTGATTAACATGTTTATAAGGATTTGGAAAATTCAGATTTAGTTGATGGTGCAAGTTCACAGGCACACAGCTGCATACGTGTCCTGTTTATTCAATGCTTGTGTACAAATCTGTAGAACTTTGACTTAAACCTTGCATTTTGGCGCAGTTGTTTCTCGTCCTGAGCTTCCCTCTGCAGTGGAGTCACACTGTAAGTTGTGAGTTTGGGCACCAAGCGTTTGGCCGTCTACGGCTGTGTTGCTAGTGGACCACACATCCACCTCCACCGCAGGCATGACCTTCGCTCCTGTAACCTGAGCCCTTGTGCTCTTCCTCCCCTATCTTAAAATATCTCATTTGAAGATTGTCTTCTACAAGGTAGTCACTTGTCCTGGTCTTTCGGTCTCCGTGACCTCGTTTGCAAATGAAAGCCTTCGACCCGCTGTTCCCTAAGCTTCAATTCTATCTGGGAATGTTATGTGGTCTCTTCCTGAGACCAGGGGCAAATGCAGACACCTGGGGGAAGCAAGCGTCTCACGAGTAGAATTTTATCTTTTTATACGTTTTCCAGAGAAAGAAATATTGAATAAGAGGTGTTTCCAAATAACCCCACATTAAACCTCTTAGACCACTAAGTTTACAGGTGGATTCATCAGGAGTAGAGAGTGGGGTGGTGAGGAATCTCGCAGTGAGGTGTACAAGCCAAAGAAGACGCCACGAAGAAAATGAAACCTAAGCCAGTAGGCAGTGGGGACACAGAAGTAACGCGTGCGGCCAGTTTGAGGTGTCCCTATGAGGGGATTGGCTGAGATACAAATTTCAGAACTCAAAATGCCATTGTTGGCGCCATAGCCCAGTTAACAGCTGATTAAAGTACACGGTACACACAGCCCAGTGTTACGGCCAATCCAGCCCCGCTCCCGAGCGCGGGTACCGCTCCCGAGCGCGGGTACCACGGCCGAGCGCGGGTACCACGGCCGAGCGCGGGTACCGCTCCCGAGCGCGGGTACCGCTCCCGAGCGCGGGTACCACGGCCGAGCCCACCACTTGCAGGAATGGCACCTCGGCCTGTTAGCCGCTCGCTGTGATAGTGGCCTGTAGCACAGACATTTTTTCACCCTCCTTATCTTATCTTGCTCTGAATTTACAGAATTAGAAATACAAGACATAATGGCAAGAAGGCTAATTCCCTGATTTACTAAATCTGTACATTAACGCTAAAATAAATAGTTGTATTCCTCACTCTCAATTCGTCATTTTCACTTTTGTGACTACAGAGACGTTCCCAGGTTTATATTTTTCTCATAGTTTTTTTTTTAAATTGAGATTCACACACCATAGAATTCACCCATTGAAAGTGTACAGTTCAATGTTTTTAGTATACGCACAACCGTCACCATAATCTAATTCCGAAACGCCTTCATCATCCCCTGAAATAAACCCCACTCCCGTGGCAGGTGCTGTGCCTCCCCCCTCCACCCAGGCCCAGCCCACTCTTAAGCATTTAATCTACTTTCTGTCTCTAAGGATCTTCATGTTCTGAACATTTCCTATAAGTGGAATCTTAAATGACTTTTATGTCATTTCTGCTGTTGCTCTATTTTTCGTGAACATATAATTTGATTCCCACACAATGGTTTTCTTTTCTGGATCTTCACTCTCGCCTATCTGAGAAGTCGGCGGGGTCTTATTGGTTTGGGGTTTCTCCAGGGCTGTTGCTCTCACGAGCTCAGCCCATGTTCCTCTGACTACCTGTCTTTTCTGCTTCTGACACTTGCCACTGAAATTTGGGTCTGATCTGCTCTGAAAAGCTACCCGTGCCGTCTGTGGGCTGAGATGTGGACTCCCTGCCTGGTCTGTGCAGGATTCTGGGGACTCCAGCGCATCCCTTGGGCGAGGCTGGCCCCCAGCCTCTTTAGAAAACATCTCAACTATTCAAGGTCTATCCTTCTAGTAAAAGAGACTCATGAAAGAAAACATACATTTCCATTCAAACATCCTCTGCAACATACAAAATTTCAGAGGTCGATGCAATATGAAGGATAGAGGAAAGACTATTCCTCCTCCTAACAGAAGAAAATAGCAAACTTTAAAGTGCAGGCCACTTAGCACGGCTTTAGGGCGTTTCGAGTGGAATAATTAGCGATATCTATGTAAAACAGCCTTGTTTCTCCTGCTTCCTCTTAAGAAAAATGAAAGACACGGTAAAGACAGATGCGTGGGCACAAACCCACGTTGTCTGAACCGCAGGCTCGACTCTTTCTGGATGAGGACGTTGGTACATTGTAGATGCGCTGTACTCATCAAACGCCTATCGATACTAATTTACTAATATCAATAATAATCTGTTTCCCAGGGGACCGGTGGTCCCCGAGCTCTTCAGCGTAGGTGTCAATAAAACTGACTGCTGCTCTCAAGCTATTGACAGTTATTAGAAATGACCTTGATGTAATTTCATGCCTCTCAAAACAAAGCCCATATGCTAAGGATCTGCATAGCAGCAGGGGCAGGTGGGCAGGGGATGCTCTGTGTCTCCGCTGCTCTCTGGTTTCCTCGGCCTCTCCTTCCTTCTTTCCCTGGAATACTGTCCGCTCCTGGCTGGAGGTACCTGCCTTCCCAAGGCCTTCATCAGAGCTGTTTGGAGCCCTCGTGTGTTTCGCAGAGAGCTGTGCCAACACATCAACTCAACAGTTAACGTGCTGCGGACCTTTGGTACCCAGAGCGCCACTGGTCGGTGGGTCCTGGTGGACACAGTCGCTACGGGATACAGAGGCTGATGGATCAGAGGCACTCTCCCAATTTGCTACCACCTTGTAAAGGGAGTGATCTGGCCCATTGTTAAAAGCCTGCTTTCTTTCCTACCTGCAGTTTTAACAGATGGCCCTTGTACGCACACTTGAAAAGCCACAGAGCGTGACTATTTAATAGCCAGATCGTTTATTAATAATTGTAACTGACACTGAAATGCATCCCCCGCTCTGTAGGCAATTGTATAGAAGCAAATGCGTGACAATAGTCTAAAACAATTTTTAAGAACACAGACTGCTTTCAGACGGACTACATTGCTTGTGCTACTGCTGAGTGACCAACATGTGGATTCTAAAACTGCCTTGTGAGTGAAGCTGAATCTGGCCTCTGTACCGGGACACCAAATTAAATCTCGACACAGAGTTTTGGGTGAAGTAGAAAAGAATCGCTTTATTGCTTTGCCAGGCGAAGGGGGCCACAGCGGGCTCATGCCCTCAAAGTGGGGGTCGGCACCCTCAACCTTCCGGTTCCAACGGGGCTGGGCTCTACATGCTTGCGGGCAGCATACAGTTAACTCCTCCCACCCGGTGGGGGTTTCAGTAGCTGCAAAACAGCTTGAAGATATTGTTCTGTGTATCTCTTGAGGGGGAACCAGGACCCTCCCCAAGGCTGCGCTATTGTTTCTTGACTGTTCCTCCCTGGTCTCTGCATCCTCTCCCTTCCCTAATTAGCAACTGTTTGGACCTGCTCCTTGGAACTCGGGGAAGGTCTTGGAGGCTGAATGAAGCCTATTTCTGCATAGCACAGGGAGATCAGCTCGGCGCTTTGTGACCACCTAGAGGGGTGGGATAGGGAGGGTGGGAGGGAGGGAGACGCAAGAGGGAAGAGTTATGGGAACATATGTATATATATAACTGATTCATTTTGCTGTAAAGCAGAAACTAACACACCATGGTAAAGCAATTATACTCCAATAAAGATGTTAAAAAAAAATGGGGGAAACAGAAAGGCTTTTGTGCCCAGGAGCCCCACGGGGCCCTGCTCAGTTTCATGAGCTCCTATTATGTCCTGCTCTAATGCATCCTCGTGGCCTTGATCGACAACTTTCATCTTCAAAGGGAATGAACGTATTCTTTCTAGAAGAAAATAACTGAACCTGTTGCTTCAGCTAAACCCAGAGTTAGTTGAGGTCAATCTCTTCCTTCTTAGTTGATATCCCTAAAGGTAATTGTAAAGATCCAGGAATTTCCCCCAATAGTATCAATAATTATAATTTGTTCAGCTGCTAACGGTAATGATCTGGAGAACATCCAAAACAGTTTCTTATTGATGAAATTTATGACTAATTGAGACTAAAGGGCAACAATAAACAAAGCAAGGCTGCTTCATACAGCAACGCACACCAGCTGAGTCTAAAGAGCAAAGGCTTGGTTTTTGCTTTTTCTTTTGACAAATGTCTGTCTTTGTACAATTTAAAGTTCTTGGATTTTGACTTTTTTAATGGGTGGGTGGAGAGGGGAGGAATCCTAACTGATGTCCGTATATGCAGCTGTCTCACCTCTGGGATCAAATCAGATATTTAAGAAAAGTCTGATAATTAGGCTTATGGATTGGTTATGCTCAGGGAATGGAGTACACTGGGCTCAAAGAGCAGCTCTGTGATCTTTGCACGTGTGTGTGCGTGTGTGTGTGTGTGTGTCAGGGAGTTTACTCTTCTGTGGCATGGCACACATAGAAATTCATAACATGAATTGTCCAATATACCCATCATATTCTCCTAACACAACATAGCACAGAGAACTGGGAGATCTCAGAGCAGATTTGAAGCATCCCAGGGGGAGCTGGTTTAGGACCCTGAGTGCAGGAGGCCTGGGGGGAGCAGAATAATGTTAGCCACACATTAGCAATAATATTAACGACTGGAACATATTATTCTATTCATAATGCCATTCAAATATAAAAGTTACAGATATCAGAAGCCAGGGAAAGCATATATAACCCATCTCTGGGCACAGGGAAATGACTTGTCAGTGACATCGAGTTATATCCTTTACAAATTATGTTTGACTGCCAGTACGTGAGATCTGATCAACAGTGGGTTAACGATGTGAAAATCCCAGAGACGGGCAGACTTAAGCCTGCATCCCGTCCTGAAAGTAGATTCATCAATCCAGGATCCCTCTGTTTACCTGCTCTTGTACTCTAAGCATGTTATCACAGTCTTAGCGGTTGCCTCCTGATCGAAGGATGGCTGCTGTGGTGGTAGCGATCACGCCCATTTTCCAGGAAGGAAGAATGAAATGTCAAGGGGAAAAAGCATTCTCTTGTAAAGACCCTTCCTGGAAGCCACAAAAGGGTAAAAAGAAGGGAGGAACCAAGGAAGGACATTCACTCAGTGCCTAATGTACTTTCCACCCTCTGACACTCCTGTTAAAGACGAGCTACCCCTCTGACTCACCTCCCTCACACCTCCTTGCTCTATAGCCGCTCGAATCATGTATTCTTTCCCTACAATCTCTCATCTGATTTGGCCAAATCTCAGTACTCGGGTGGCTCTCTCCTCCTTGAAACAATCCCCTCATCTGCCTTGGGGACCCACGTCCTACTCATGTTCTTCCTATTTCACTGACACCCTCTCCAGTCTCTCCTCAGGGTCTTTTCTCCTCAAATTCTACAGCTGAAGTGCCCAGCTTCTGCCCTCAGATCTCTTCTCTTCTAACGTATCTGTTTTTTCCTCCTACATAACAGAATATGCTTATAATTCCAAAATTTATATTGCTAGCCCTCCTTTCTGCTCTGAATTCCAGACTCATTTACCAACTGCCTACTTCCCAGCTTTATTCATACGTCTAAGAGGCATCCCAACTTAATATGCATGAAACATTGCTCTGGCTTCCCCCGCACAGCCCCCAAATCCATTTCCATCTAAATGTTTACTATCTTAATTAATGGCATCACCATTGACCAATTCTCTCAAAAAGGCATTTAATGTTTTTTTTTTTCTTTTAACCCACAACACATCCAGTGCAGATCCTCTCGGTTCTGCCTTGAAAATACATGACGCGTCTCACCTTCTCACCCCTTTCCCCGCCCGTCTCTGCATCCAGCTCTGAGCAAGTGGCCACTCTTGGTCCAGGGACGCCCCACATACTTCTCCACGGGGCAGCTGTGCCCACTTCTAAGTCTCCGATGGATTTCCATGACCAGAAGCAGAATGACATGTCCTCATCCCCCTCCCCCTCCGTGGGCCACGTGGTTTTGTTGCTGCTGCCAGACACGTCACTGCCTCAAGGCAGAGTCCTTCCTCTGCATCCTCACCTGATTCACTTTATTTGGGTCCTTGGGAAACTCTTTGCTTCACGGAGAAAAACTAGGGAATGTCTCACCAACCTTTCCAGCTTCACCGGGCTGTGCTTTCCCCACAGCACGTGGTGCCTTGCTGTGTTCTTTCTTCTTTGTTGGTGTGTCGTCTGTACTCCAGAGAGATGCTCTACACAGAGCTGGGATGTCCTGTCTTCACCTGGTTCCCCAGCAGCCAGTGGGCGCATCACACGTCCCTGAGTGCAGGGGTGACCAAGAACAGCCTCTGCAGCTAATCCATGAGCCTCATAGAGGACCCGGCAACTAGTCAAGTACTCTTTCTTCCATCTGGATAAAAAAAAAAAGTTACTAGAATTAGAGACAGAAAATAACCAGACATGGGTTAGGTCGTTTGCCCATAATCTCCATTTGGCTTTTTGACTTAAATTTATTTTTTATTTTGAATGTGAAGCTAATTTTATCCCTCTTACCTAACTACTTTAAAAAAGTGGGAATTAAAGGCTAAGAGATTTTTTCTAGATTTGCTGTGTCTCTTATTTCGGTACCTGGATATTTTGAGCATCCGAACAAAAACTGGGTGGAGTCAGATGTGTACATGGAGCAGCTCATGAATAAATGTGTTTGAGAATCGTGAGGGCTTCGGGAAGTAAAGACCAGTTCAAGGGCGAGCACATGGGGATGTGAAGGCACCTTATGGCGTGTTATCCTGCGAAGTCCCTGCGGGGGATGGAGAGTCCAGGTGGGCTCACACAGCCCCACGGAAGACAGAACTGAGCAAACCTTGCCTGTCTCCCTGGTTTTCCTGCTCACCCTGCACGATATTCCCCCCGAAACACAGCCCCTGAGTCTTACAGCTACTCAATTATGACCTCATTTTCTCAGTAGTTTTTGAACCTCAGAGAGGTTAAGCATTTGCTCCAAGTCTGCAGTGCTGTGCTGGTCAACGTTTGGTGAGGGGATCTCTGGGAGAAAATCGCCTTGTTCTTTAGCCTGTGTCAGCTACCATTGTGTAAATACAACCAGGCCAATTCCCAGTTACCAGCATGGCTTCAGCCAGCTTCCGGAGTCCTACAAACCAACAGTCAGCTTTCCTGAGCTGGTGAAGTACCCCCAACCCAGCAGCAAATGGCAGAATTTCATTCATTTTTAGGGCTGAGTAAATTATCCTTTACTGAGGATTTGCTTTGGAGAGGTGGTACTTTAGCAATTATTTTTTACCTTTGAACAGAGAACTTTCATAAATGGGAAAGGTAAGGCGTTGGTTGAGGGATTTAATAATAATCTATTTAGTGGCAGATTTGGGATTCAAACAGGAGTTTCTGAATTAAAACCTTTTTTTCTACACGGTCTTCCAAAAGGGAAATCATTATCTCTATTACATTTAGTTGCACGTCTAAGCCAGGAGACATTCGCGTTCTTTGGACCAGGTTAGACCCAGGCTCCACTTTCCCTACAGAACACCAACTGCATCCTCAGTGACAGGCCCCCTCCTTTTCTGCTGCTCAGAACCTGTTTATTTTGAGCACCTACTGTATGCCAGAAGCTTCTCTGAAGCAAAGGACAAGACAGTGAAGAAAAAACACAGAAATGTGGGAGGGAAGCAATCAAACTATAAAATACAGGTGAGATACTACCTAACATTTTCTCTAGAATAAAAACCCCATAAGAACAGGGACGGTTTCTGGATTTCTTACCTAAAATGGGACTCAGTACAGGTAGATACTAAGTAATATGTGAAGGGTGTAATTTTCATAAATGAAAAATAAAAATGAGATGGAAAATTTAAATGCTCTTTAGAATACAGATAAAATAGCTTAGGGTATTTTATTTAATATTTCTTTCAATAAAGCCCTTACATTAAAGAATTACATTTACAAACATGTATTCAATGATCTCATTTTCTATTACATTTTGCAAATAAATAATTAACATACTAGACAACAGTTGACTTTTATTGTCTTTTCTCCTTTGGAAGAATTCATATTTATATATTTTTATGCGTATACACACATATATAGTCATATATCAAACTGTCACTTATGTTACTGGAGCAAGATAGCATATGTTAAAAATTCTAATCAGCTTGTCAAATATTGTTCATTAGTAAACAAGAGAAGGACATTTTTGGCATAATAACATGATTCTTGTTTTCCAAGTCCGTGACTTAAAAACAAGGTCTTGGGAGGCGAGATTGAGTCTCTTGACGATGGCCTACACGTCATGGAGGCGAGAAAAAGTACAGGTACCTGGCTCACGTTTCATAATCCACTTTGTGACCTTGGTTTGCATCCATCCAACACGTCTTGAATGATGGCATGAGAGGTCTGATCTCGTGTGATTGATAATTTATCTACGTTTGCCTAATTGGCCAATACATCTCAACAGAAGCCTCACTTGGCCCTTCACATCATCCCCCTGTGACGTGGACCAGAGAAACCCATTTGTCCCTTGCACTTCAGATAATGGAGCCCTCCTGCTGCCTCCTGAGTGCCAGAGAGGACGTTTAATCACGGCATTTAATCATCTTCATACACATACATACATACGCACAATTTCAGCTGTGAAAACACCAAAGGCTCGGAACATGCACCCCGGGCTTCTGAGAACTGACCGAGGAGAGCAGGTCCAGCGTGAACATAGTCAGGCCTGCTGTCAGGTCCCTGGATCTCAGGTAAACTAGTCTGAATGGCACAGCACAGACCCAGAGTTTTCACACCCAAAACTGAAATCTAAGTTAAAAAACTCCACAGAACTGTTTCCTCTAAGTTATTGTCAAAAGTATGTATTATTGTCATTGTTTCATATTTTTAAGATATTATCAATTTAAAACTATTATTATATTATTATGATCTCATACTTATTTTTAATCCTTGGATAATTTAAACTTTTAATCAAATGATGGCATAAACAGAAAATTCCATATTTAGTATGAATAAAATAATTCCTCACTTTCCAACCTCCACATGGAATATACTCACTTTGTATTTATTCATCTGGGTTCTAGAGAATCCACGATTAAAGTACTCTTCATAACAATTCTCCACTTTTTTTAAATAAGTTTATTTTATTTATTTATTTTTGGCTGCGTTGGGTCTTCCGTTGCTGCACACGGGCTTTCTCTAGTTGCGGTGACTGAGGTGCCACGGTGCGCGGGCTTCTCATCGCGGCGGCTTCTCTTGTTGCAGCACGGGCTGTGGGTGCGCGGGCTCGGTAGTTGTGGCTCGCGGGCTCTAGAACGCAGGCTCAGTCGTCGCGGCGCACGGGCTTAGCTGCTCCACGGCATGTGGGATCTTCCCGGACCAGGGCCTGAATCCGTGTCCCCTGCATTGGCAGGTGGGTTCTTAACCACTGCGCCACCAGGGAAGTCCCTAACAATTCTCCACTTTTGATTCATACCTTATTTGTGACCTTCTCGGGTCTGTCGTGAGTAGCTGCTTGATCAATGACAGTCACATTACGTTCGATATAATGTATTATTCTTAACATTGGCCTCTGAACTTAGCTGTTCCATTTCAATTATTTATGTTGTATACTTTTTGTTTTGTTTTGGTTTTGCGGTACACGGGCCTCTCACTGCTGTGACCTCTCCCGTTGCGGAGCACAGGCTCCGGACGTGCAGGCTCAGCGGCCATGGCTCACGGGCCCAGCCGCTCCACGGCACGTGGGATCTTCCCGGACCGGAGCACGAACCCGCGTCCCCTGCATCGGCAGGCGGACTCCCAACCACTGCGCCACCAGGGAAGCCCCTATATTGTATACTTTTTGCACATATCACTTTGGGTTCGCTCATTTCTCCCTTCCTTTCTGCAGACTTCCAATTAGTGATTTTTCAGAACAGTGGGCATCAAACCCTTAGAAGGCTGCAGCTCTCTGATTCCTCCTTGCAGTTCTAGCGTAGAGCGTTTGTCTGGGGTGAAGTGCGGACCCTCACTGCCCGCTGCTCCTCTTACGTGCTCGCTGTTTCTCCCACTGCATTGCGGATGCTCTGTCCTTGCACTGATTAAAAAGATAAATGAGACTTCAGTTGCATCTATTTTTTGCCTCTGGGAGAAAAAGAACAGTAGGGTGGGCTGTAGGAACACTGCAGTTAGGGGGAGCAGAGGTGAGATGTGTGTTAATCTGCCTCTGCCACTAGCTGGTAGTCTGGACAAGTCACTTTCCAACCCTCGGTTGCCCACCTGCAGAAGGAAGGCTGTGTGTTGACAACTGTTTAGTTCTCTTCATGGGTCAAGATGTTAAGATCCCACAGACAGTGGCGGGGACACTCCATTTGTCTGACTGTGTAAGGAACTCACTGGAGGGCCCACAGCAAGTGGGCACAGCGCATTTAAATCCACACGCTTCACCACTGGAACAAGAGCCATGTCGTCTTCCACTCAAGGCGCCATATGCCCTAACTTTCTTCTGGCACCTGTAGTGATTCTGAAGCTACATCTGCAACTCCCCCAGATCTTTGCCAGACAAAGAAATCCTACGTTTATGAAAGTGGGCCAGGTTTAGACCACACTTTATGACTGCAGGAGTTAGTCCCACATGCAGTCAACCACTGGGTCGACCACCCCCTCCACTGAGAAGTTATAATACAGCCCTTTAACACGCCATCCAAAACTAAATTCCCTAACAACTTAATTTTAACCGCTAGGCTCTCACTGGCCAGGTTCTTTTTAAACCATAATGACTGAATTGCAGAATGCTGATTAAATACACAGTTCATTACAAGTATACTGCTCGCACATTTACCTCGTAAGTAACTGCTGTTAAGTGGGTTCTCTTATCCTCTTTGGATCATTTTGACTTTGATTTTGAATACACACATATGAATTTCCCAGCCCTCCTCTTAAATTTTTAGTCAGCTGTGGAAATCTAAAAGACACCTCAGAACCCCTTCCACACGTGCTAGTGTAAGTGTCTTTACAGAGTGATCTGGGTATCAACACACGCAAACATGGTGGACTCCAGAAATCCAAGCCTTGCTTACTTCCTACCAAATTACTCGGACATCAGATTAAAGGCTAATGGTCATAACTTCTGACTCTTGCATCTTCACCGTATCAGGCAGTTGGAACCACAGACGATGGAATTAATTGGTTGTTTTTCACAGGTTCCAGTGGAGAAAAAACCAACCCAGCTGTTTTATAAGCGATCACATTTTTACTGTCCGACTTCAGGTTTGTAGATGTGGTTGTATTTGTCATCAGGGCACTTAAAAATTTTGGCTTTTAAAAAGCCTCCAGTAGGGCTTCCCTGGTGGCGCAGTGGTTGAGGGTCCGCCTGCCGATGCAGGGGACGCGGGTTGGTGCCCCGGTCTGGGAAGATCCCACATGCCGCGGAGCGGCTGGGCCCGTGAGCCATGGCTGCTGAGCCTGCACGTCCGGAGCCTGTGCTCCACAACGGGAGAGGCCACAACAGTGAGAGACCCACATACGGCAAAAAAAAAAAAAAAAAAGCCTCCAATAATTTCTAGATATATTTGTTTTTAAATAAGCCACATGGTGCAATAGGATTACTAAGTGCTCAGTTATTTTAGATGATTCATAAAAGTCACCCAGACAACAATTTTCATCTTTAAATCAGTTATACAAATGAGAAAAAGATTGCATGCTTTCCAAATAGTGCCATTATTAAAAAATATATATTGGGAAAGAGGTAACTGGCTTTGGACACTTCTAAGGGAACATCTTTAATCTAAAGCTGGACTATGCACTTTGGTCTCACAAGTTAAGGGCCTTCGCAAACACAAGGAACCATGGGAAGTTCTTTCAGCCTAAGGCGACCTTAAATAAAGGTTTCACCAGAAAGAGGACCTCACTGCCTAAGGCAGGTGATCACAATGGTGGGTTCAAATCATGTTGAATTAATAGAGGAATATAAAATCTTGTATTTGTAACGTATCTAATGTATCTGTTTTCTTTTTGTGAAGAACCCATTGCTTTAAAGATTTTTCCTCTATTTCTCCTTCGAGAGCATCTGTTTTGGAGTCACCTTGACTTAGGCTTGGAGGCATTTCAGACAGTCAGCTTTTCACATCAGAACAAAGGCTCCCTGAGAAGCCTTGTCTTCGTTATGGTTAACTTCATCCATCAGCAAACAGCACCCCGGCTCCGGTCCTTCTGCTACCACCACTGAAGGCCACAAACACTTTTTTTTTTTTTTGTGGTACGCGGGCCGCTCACTGCTGTGGCCTCTCCCGTTGCGGAGCACAGGCTCCGGACGCGCAGGCTCAGCGGCCATGGCTCACGGGCCCAGCCGCTCCACGGCACGTGGGATCTTCCCGGACCGGGGCACGAACCCGTGTCCCCTGCATCGGCAGGCGGACTCTCAGCCACTGCGCCACCAGGGAAGCCCGCCACAAACACTTTTACCTGTTGACGTGTTTTGGTGACCTCCCAGGGTCAACAGGACCCTTTAATAAAGCTGGAAACCAGGCCAGCCCGAATGGGAAAACTCAGGAACGTGCACGACTTCTGGACCCTCACCAGTGCACACGAGAACACGTGACCACACGCTGTACACGGGAAATAGGATCATGCGAAAATGTCTAGGGGTTCGTCTCCTCCTCACGTTATGAGCCATTCCTTATCCCCCCAACCCCACCCTAGACATCCTTCTCCCATTGGCCCAAAATTTCACATCACCTCGTGTAATGATGAGCTGGATTTTTTCATAACCGCATGACAGTATCAACTAACTCCAGTTTTCCTAAGATGAAACTCTTAGTGAGACACACTTTCCTCTCTATTTCCGGGTGTCATTCTGCCACCTACGTTGGAAACTATTATAAGATATAACATCCAAGAAGGACGCGTGTAATCATTGATGCTGGTTACCCTTCTCGACGTCCGTGCTATTGCTTTCCAATACTTTAGTTTTAGCTTAACCCCATAATTTAGACATTTTAATTGTTTTGCAGTCAGTATGTCCATATTTACTATTTTCTTTGTGCATCATTTTTTTTTTTTTTTGGCAACAAGGATATTTCTTCAAGACTGTTCTATTTTTTGAAGTACTTACTTTTAGGAGTAATTTTAGTGAGGATCTATTGGTAAAAACACTCAATATTTTGGGTGTGTATGTGTGAAAAAAAGGACTGGAAAAATGCATAATATTTGAAATATAGTTTTACAGTATATTCAATACTAGTTATACTAGTAGAGCAAATATGTTTTTTAATCACTTGATGATGTTCCAGTTTTCTGCTTTTAAAAATCCAGCTGTCATTCCACGAGAGGTGATATTTTGATATTTCTGTTTTTTGCTTCTCTCTCTCTTTTTTTGAAAATAGTTTCTTTGATATATCATAAATTCCACCCATTTTAATGCACACTCAGTGAAGTTTTACTTTCACGGTGGTACAGACATCACCACAATCTAATTTTAGAACATTTTCATCCCCTTATTTACAGTAACTTGGCACACTCGCACATGGCCCTGGGTAATTCCTAAACCACTTGGGTCTCTCTGTGTTTTCCTGTTTGGAGATTTCATATAAATAGACTCACACCAAGTGTGTGGCTTTGTTCCTAGCTTCCTTATCTAAGCCTGATGTTTCTGAAGTTTATCCATGTTGTACTTCATACACTTCATGTTCTTTTATTGTCAAATATTTCCCTTGTATGTCTTTGCACATTTTGTTTATCCATCTAACCAGTTAGTAGACGTTTGGGTGGTTTCCATTTTTGTTTATTATGAATAATGCTGCGGTGAACGCTCGTGTACCAGTTTTTGTATGGACATGAATTTTCATTTCTCTTGGCTATACACCTAAAAGTCAAATTTCTGGGTCAGAGGATTACTCTACGTTTTCAAAAGAGACCAAACTGTCCTCCCAAGTGAGTGCATCCTTTTACATTACCATGAGCAATGGATCAGGTCTCAATGTCTCTGCATCTTTGGCCCACGCTGGTCATTTCCTCTTTTTATGTTATTGCCATTCTGGCGGGTGACAAATGGCATCTCATTATGGTTTTATTTGCATTTCCCTAATGACTAATGACGTTGAGAGTGTTTTCATGTGCTGATTGGCCATTTTTATATATTCTTTAGAGAAATGTCTATTCAACTCCTTTGCCCATTTGAAATTGAGTTATTTGTCTTTTTATCTGAGTTACAAGTTTTTAAAAGAATTCTGAGCACAAGTCCATTATCAGATACATGATTTTGAAATATTTTCTCCTGGTCTTTGTGCTGCTTCTTCACTTTTTTGGTGGCGTCCTTTGAAGCACAAAGTTTTTAGTTTCAAGTCCAATCTGTCCACTTAAAATTTTATGGCTTGTGCTATCAGGGTCATATCCAAGAAATTATTGCCTAAATCAAGGTCATGAAGTCTTACTCACCTGTTTTTTTTTCCCCAAGGGTTTGATACTTCTAGATCTTACATTTAGGTCTGTGATCCACTTTGAGTTAATTTTTGTGCGTGGCGTGAGGTAGAGGTTCATATGCATTTTGGATCTAGATGCCCAATTGTCACAGCAACATTGTACCCTGAACTCTTTGATACTGACCACAATTACATACGCACGCACACACATATTTACTTCGATAGTAAATGTTAAGTCTCAGTCTACATACATGGGTATAAGAAATACTTCATTTAAAAAATGTTAATGTTTTTCTTTTAGTCAATTTGACTTCTCTGGAGAACCCTTGAGGAGCTGGTCATTGTCAATACAGGTTAGCCCACTGTGCTCACGGTTGAGCCCACATGGTGCTCTCATCACTGTGGTTCTGTTCTTTCCAGGCTGGGGCAGACATGCCTGCTGAGCCATTCAAAGCCGGATCTACTCCTCCTATGCACTGGCTGGAGAGGCAGCCCCCGACCAGGGCAGACACAGTGGTTCTGGAACTGAGAGCCCAGGCTAAGGCTTCCTGAATCCACAGCCTCAGAGACAGCAGCTCTCCTGGTGGCCCAGTTCTGGGGTGTGGGATTGGGACATGGTCCTGAAAGCTCAGCGCAAGGATCGCTCTTCATGTCCCCAGCCCAGATTCTCTCAGCCTCCTATATGGTTGGTACATACCAGCGCTTGTGTGGCCTTTGTTGTCTGTGAAAGAACCGACATATGTGACAAGAATATTTGGCAGGTCTGTGATTCCCTGTGGCGAGGAGAGTGATCCCGGGAACTTCCTGTAACTCTGATCGTCTGAACTCCATGCAATCCCTTGGACACTTCCAGGCACCTGTGCAAAGAGCACACGGTCCACCTTCCCACCTGCACGCCCTTTGCCTCAGTGATACTCACGGGTCCTTTCTTGATCTCTTCCTGCTGAGGGGCAACTAATTTAAGTTTTTAATTGTTTAAGCTTCAGGAAAATGAAAATCAAAAAAGAAATGAGTTAATGCTATTGTTTAAGTCCCAAAACATAACTATGCTCTTAATTAAAAAAAAAATTATTGGAGTATAGTTGCTTTACAACATTGTGTTCATTTCTGCTGTACAGCAAAGTGAATGAGCTATACGTGTACATCTATCCCCTCTTTTTTGGTTTTCCTTCCCATTTAGGTCACCACAGAGCACTGAATAGAGTTGCCTGTACCATAGAGTAGGTTCTCATTAGTCATCTATTTTATACGTAGTTATATGTTCCAGGCATGTGTGTGTGTGAGTGGGTCTGAGAATCCTTCATGGCCATGAAGTGAGGTGGGCTAAAGAGTGTTTAGTCTGGCCAGGATAGACTAAACCCCAGGAAGACAGCGAGCAAGTTTACTTCATGGAACGGTTGACACACGGTGCCTAAGAATATGTGTGAAACGGGAGGCTGTCCACACAGGTGAACGTGTGTTTTCTCTGTTGCATTTACAGTTTCACAAGCCTTTGTCCCAAGGTGATGTAGATATTCATCTACACTTTTTTGGGGGAGAAGTAAGTGTATGTGTGTGTGGGGAGGTATATTGAACGTGTCGATTTACTTGGGGTCATTTTTCTTTAGAATATGATAAAAGATCTTTTTTCTGCTCAAAATAATGACTCCAGAAGTAGTTTTGAATATTCTTTCTGTTGTGTGATGAGTTTGTGCAGGAAAACTTCCCGCCACAATAAATAAGGTGAACACACTTTAATTGTGTCATCTTCAGGGTTGTGTTACTGTGAAGTCAACAAAAATAAACACTTTTCAGTCTGCACTAACACAAAATGCACAAAAGTTAAGAAGAGTGAAATTTACATATAATGGGCCATAGGACAAACTAGGGAAGTCCTAAAAGGGCACGAACTCATTATTTCTTATTCTATACGCATCCCTAACCACCTCCCATTAAAAACAAACAAAACCGGAAAATGAGAACTTAATTCTCCCACCATTTGAGAACTGTGAGTGTCTGGGGGCCAGGTACAAGTATCCAGTTGCGTTACGCTGGGTTTTTATAGTAACTTGGGGGCAAAGTGTCTTGGAGGTCTACTGTACTTATACATACTGAGGTACTTTTAAGATTTTTGGCTCTTTTAAAATAGCCTGTTAACTATTTTACCAATAGTATAATTTAAAAATTTTTTGGACCTTTAACTCTATTTTAATATCTGCTAGTGTGACTTGCATTATTCATAGGTTGGAATATATTCTTAGGGGTTCTCAGAGGAGATGTAGGGAGAGGGATGATATGGGAGAGGCAGGATTTCCAGCTGCCTGGACGATTAAAGAGAATAAATGGTCATGTGCTTTCACTTTGGTACAAACCTCGAATCTCTGCACTGGGAGAGGAATGCGAGGATGAACACCCCTAATTACCTGTACATTGGAAAACTTGCTTTCTTCATCCAGCAGAGCAGTGTGGCTTTTTTTTTTTTTTTTTTTTTTTTTTTTTGCGGTACGCGGGCCTCTCACTGCTGTGGCCTCTCCCGTTGCGGAGCACAGGCTCCGGACGCGCAGGCTCAGCGGCCATGGCTCACGGGCTCAGCCGCTCCGCGGCATGTGGGATCTTCCCAGACCGGGGCACGAACCTGTGTCCCCTGCATCGGCAGGCAGACTCTCCACCACTGCGCCACCAGGGAAGCCCGTTTGACATATTTTTTAAATGTAGTTGTTTTGAGCTTTGCAGTTCATGGAAATTCTACCCACATCCTGCAAACAGATTGGCTTCTGGTATTTGAAGCTGATGCAAAATTACGTCACCTCCTTTGTTTTCATTGGTAGTTTAGCATGAAGTTAGTTTTGACTACATATAGGACAGTGAGAAGACACTTTAAACTTGAAAAGGATTCATGTTTGGTGCCAGAGCATACGTTGGACATCCATTAATAAATTATTTGCTTTCAAATGAGTTATACAAAATGAAAATGCCTTCATATTTTAACGTGAAATGCGTTTATAACAGCTTTTTATAAAAATATTTTCCCTTGATGTGTTACCCTCTACCCTGGGCTTAAGAATGTTCTTATTTATTTTGTTGAAAACGCGGGGAAGAAAATCTCCATTGGTACTGAAACGAGATTTATAATAAAACAGAGCAGGTATAAGTTTTGACACGTTCGGTGCAGACACGTTTCTCTTTGCCTGTGTCTCAACTTTAATCAGGGTCCTTTGTTGAACAATGAAAGATGGGTCAAGCCCGCTATTTTGTAAGCATGTGCACACCCAGAGCCTTCATAATATTAGTTAAAATCAATGTGCTGCTTTTTTAATTATTGCTCATGGTACAAAGCAGGGAAGGCTCATTTAGGGCTGGATCGATATTGGAAAGGGATTGGTAGACGGCAGAGCAGTACATCAGGCTGCTTGATGTAAAAATCATTGGGTCTGTGCTGCGGTGGTTTAGGGCTATCAGTCTGGTTAGCCTCCAGCTGGCTGTGGGGCAAGGTAATAGGTGAACCTTCCACGAACCAGCGCTCCTGCCGGTTCTCCAGAAGGACATGCTACCTGGCACACGGCATCATACACGTCTTTAAAAAAGAGACAATTAAGACAGCGCAGCTCTGCCTGGTGTGTATTGATCATGGGTAGAAAAGTTGGGACAGTAGTCGGGGAGTCCTTTTCTTTATTCTTCTTTGGGTGGCTATTTGTTTTAAAGCTCCTGGATTTTGATGAACAGATAGATGATAATCTGTTCTGAGTGCAACATACATGTGCAAATAGGCAGCTAGTTCTCCAGGAGAAATGTGTGTGTAAGGAGGAGAAAAATGAGAAGAAGGGGCGGGGAGAAATTTCAACCAGTGCAGGCAGACCACATGGGCACCACCCGGAACATCTGATTCTTGCTTTTCTCTCACATATTCATATGGAAAGCATGATGACAGAAGCAAAACACTCCACAAACTCACACACTATCACCACCGCAATGCTGAACGTCCATGGACGGAGACCGTACAATGGAGTCACTGGTGTGGCTGAGTTGTTTCACGTAACTGGATTGCGCCGCATTTATACCTGTTTTGATTATTATTGTCTGAAATCTGTGGCACGTGCTTTAGGGACTAATGTTATGACGAGGTTAGACTATGCCTTGGGAGGACGCTGTGTAGCTTTGTGGCAGAGGATGAAGGGGGAACAGAGGCCGCCAGGCTCAGGAGGGAGGCTCAGGGGATGACGACCGGCTGCATTCCAGCTGGCAGCCACTAGGGAGGTGGTCGGCAGCCCTGTCTCCGGGATGCTCACCTGTGCGGACCTGGCCTCCGCCTGGCTCGCTCACCAACGACAGGATTGATTTCTGGTCACCACTGACCCAGGCTTGATAGGCAAACCTAGTTTTTTTCACATTTTAATGATCGTGTGCTGTTTATTTTAATTTCTGTTTCTTTGACTAGTCATTTGGCTGATCAAATAGCTTGATGTTGACTCTTGGACAACATTAAAAGAAATTTTTTAAAAATTAAAAGGATAAGGTCAGGTATTTGAGCAAAATAAAAAGATCACAACCCCCTGAAAGAAGATTTTATACACACACACACACACACACACACAGTATTTGGAATGTCTAGGGAAAACATGCACACGTTATATTCACAACTTTACATTAAGCAGTGAAATACAAAGAACACTTAGATCAGCTTTGGTAAAAGATGTAAATGAATATCAGCAAATGAAAGAAAACACAGGGATAAAAATGTAACATTGTTCCTACTTTAAGGGACCCTAATATGTAGTATAAAAGTTAAAAATATATATGAATTAAGACCTGGTCAGTCACTTTAGACAAGGATTCTTTGTCTTTCAAAATACTCATCACAAAATGCATTTAAACGTTGATCTCTTCAAATGCACATGACTAATTCATGTTAAATGGGAGTTCTCAGTCTCTGTCTTCGTCTCCCTGTCTCTCTAACTCTCTGTTTTTCTTTGTCCCAGCAGTCCATATTTAATATATATATATATATTTTTTTAATAGATTGTATATGTGTTACTTTAGATGCCTGGTTGTCTCTTTTCTTGCACGTATGCAGTCTGTCGCTTCCTTTCAATTTACCTAAGAACTTACTTCAGGAAATGCGTAACTACCTGAATGATTAGCCTTTGGACCTGAGGTGAAATGGGTTGGTACCACTGGCCACACAGTGATAAAATTTTGATTTATCTTTTTATGAGAAATACTTTCACAAGGTGTAATACCAGGTGTTACATTAGGATCTGTTCCAAGCAAAGGGAGAATATGAAAGAGTCACTAAATCTTTATAAAAACTTGATGGGAAAGCATCTTCACTTAGTTGAGTTTACAAGGTGGAAAATAAAAAGAAAGACATAGATGGTAGAAGACATCACATTCATGATAAGTTTGGAAATACAAAACCAAGCACAATAAAAGAGGCATAATTTTGACAATCAAATGGAATTACTAAAGCAACAAATTTGAAACAGTTGAAGGAAGTTAAATAAGGTGATTTATACATGGGGTTCTTGCAAAATTAATCATTTGTCATCCAACATTTACAAGTGCCAACCACCAATGAAGGACGGTAGCAGCGTGGTCATACGAAAATAGCGGCTTACAAAATAGTGAAATTGCCACCGTACAAAAGATAATTCCCTACTTACACTTCCAACAGTCTTGTGAACTGAGCATAAAAATATACTCAGTACAAACCCCTAGAAATATTAGATAAACTGCTAAATAAAATTACTTTAATTGCAATGCTGATCTTACAAAAATACAGCAACAAGAAAGAGGTGAAAATCAAGCCATCAACATGAGAGATGGTGCTGGGACCCAGGATGGTGGGGGTGGTGGAGGTAGAGATGTTGGAGGTGGCGATGGTGATGGACAATGGTGATGGAGGTGGAGGTGAGGGGCAATGGTGATGGAGGTGGAGGTGAGGGGCAATGGTGTTGGAGGTGGAGGTGAGGGGTAATGGTGATGGAGATGAGTGTAGAGGTGGGGAATGTGGAGGTGGAGGTAGATTGATGATGGTGGAGGTGGGGGCAATGGTGATGGAGGTGGAGGTGAGGGGCAATGGTGATGGAGGTGATGGTAGAGATGTTGGAGGGAACATCTGTTAGGGATGAATTTGACAGAAGATGCACAACACCTGTGCACTGAAAAAGCTGTGGAGAGAAATGATAAAAGATTTGGATAAACAGTTATACAATGTTCATGTTTCAGAAGATTCAATATAGTTAAGATGTTGATTCTCCTCAAAGTGATTTATAGATTCAACACATTCCCAGTTAAAATCCCATCAGACTTCCTATAGAAATGAAGTTAATTCTAAAATCCATATGGAAATGCATTGGACATAGAACAAATTAAAGCAACTTTTATGAAGAAGAACAAAGTTGAAATGCCAACATTAACTCACTTCAAGTCATTAAAAAGTCACCTTAACCGAGACAGTTACATACCGCTGTCAAGAGAGACGAATAAACGATAGAACGGAATACTTGCACCATGTTCAAAGAGTAACTCTAAATGAATTATAGATCTAAATTTAAAACAATGCTCTAAAGATTCTAGAAGAAAACCTAGGAAAGAACTCTGCATATTGGCTTAGGCAAGCAATTTATAAATATCACACCAAAAGAATGATTCATAGTAGAAAAAAATAATCTTAGACTACCTCAAAATTAAGAACTTCGCTTTGAAGGCTATTGCTAAGAGGACGAAAAAGAGCAAGCCACAGGCTGGGAGAAAACATTTGCAAAGCATACGTCTGATAAAAAATTATATTTCGAAACATAAAGAATTCTGGAAACCTAATGATAGGAAAACAACCCAAGTTAAAAAAAAAAATGGGCAAAAGATTTGAACAGACACTTCATCAAGGATGAGCAGATGACAAATAAGCACATGAAAAGTTGCTTGATGTCACTTAACATTAAGTCAGTATAAATTAAAATGATAAGAAAATATCACTACATACCTATTAGAACGGCTAAAGTTGAAAGATTGAATATAACAAATGTTGATGAGGATGCAGAGAAACTGAAACTCTCATACACTGGTGATGGGAATGTAAAATGGTGCAGCCCCTTTGGAAAACAGTCTGGCAGCACCTTGAAAACGTAGGCGTATACGTATGCTCTGATTCAGCTGTTTTATTCCTGGGTATGTATGCCCCCAAAGAGAGCAACTGCAGGTACAAATGCTTATACATGCGTGTTCATAGCAGCTTTATTTTTAACAGCCCCAAATTGAAAGCAACCCAATTGTTCGTTAAACGGCAGCAAATCTATACAACAACCAACTACTATTTAACAATAAAAAGAAATAAGTTGTTGGTACCTGCACATGAACACATCTCAAAATAATTATGCTGAGTAAAGAAGCCAGACAGAGCAAGAAGAACGCACACTTGTATTAGCTTCTTATTTCTGCTCTTATCAAATAACTTCCAATATACTGCTTATTTATAATTGGAGTGTAATTGCTTTACAATGTCATGCTAGTTTCTGCTGTACAATGAAGTGAGTCAGCTACATGTATGCCTATATTCCCTCCCTCTTGGACGTCCCTCCCACCCACTCCCATCCCACCCGTCCAGGTGGTCACAGAGCTCCGAGCTAAGCTTCCTGTGCTTTGTAGCAGGCTCCCAGTAGCTCTCTATTTTATGCAGGACACTGCATGTAGTCTATCCTCATCTCCCAATTCGTCCCACCACCCAATTCCCCACTGTGTCCGCACGTCCGTTCTCTACGTCTGGGTCTCTATTCCTGCCCTGGAGATAGGTTCATCGGTATAAAACAGCTCCCACAGGACTGAAGGTCAGATCTGAAGGTTAGAGCTGGAAGTCGGTCTCGCTGGGTTACAACTACGAAGTTGGCAGGATTCCGTGCTGGAAGAAGCAGCAGAGAACCTGTTTTCTCGCCTCTTCCAGCCTCTAGACGCTGCCGCGGTCCGTGGCTCACAGCCCGCGTCACTGCAACCTCTGCCACTGTCTTCACATGTGTGTGACCCTCCCTCCCTCTTCTATGGGTCCTTGTGAAGACAGCCATCCACAGGATTAGTTCACATCTCAAGAAACTTATTACTCAGACCTGCAAAGCCCCTCCAGCCCTGCAAGGTGGCATGTTTGCAGATTCGATTCTGGGGATGAAGATGTGGATTTCTTGGAAGCCCATGATTCTACCTACTACAAAACGACATGATTCTATGCCATAACATTATAGAAAATGCAAACGGACCTGTAGTGACAGGAAGCAGATCCGTGGTTGCCCAAAGTCTGGGAGGAGAAGTGGTGGTGGTGGTGGGAAGGTTAGGAGGAAACTTCTGGAAGCGATCCATGTCACTGTCTTGGCTGTAGTGGTGCTTTCATATGTTAGACACGTAAACACTCACCAAACTGTACATCTTTAAAATGTACAGTGGGGGCTTCCCTGGTGGCGCAGTGGTTGAGAGTCCGCCTGCCGATGCAGAGGACATGGGTTCGTGCCCCGGTCCGGGAAGATCCCACGTGCCGCGGAGCGGCTGGGCCTGTGAGCCATGGCCGCTGAGCCTGCGCGTCCGGAGCCTGTGCTCCGCAACGGGAGAGGCCACAAGAGTGAGAGGCCCGCGTACCGCAAAAATAAATAAATAAATAAATAAATAAAATGTACAGTGTATTGTGTATCAGTGACATCTCAAAAACATGTAAAATAAGTGTGTTCTGATATGACATCAGAAAATTACTAGTTAATAAATCAGTGTTTTTAGGGAAAAGAAGAAGAGACAGAAAAGAAGTAAAACTTCTAAGAATAAATAAGTTAATTAAAACTGAATAGCTCAATGGCAAGATTAAATATCAAACTAGACAAATCTAAAAAGGGAATTAAGACCTCAGTGGGGCATGAGGAAATTACACTGTAGACAGCACGTAGAGGAGAAGAGACAGAAAATACTACCAGTGAAAAGATGTGAATAAGAGCGGAAAAAGCCCATCTTAGAGCCAAAATAGAAGAGAGAGGATGGGAAAGAGGAACATTTGGATGCATAAAGGACACAGACCTTAGATTCAAGAATTACAGTAAAGCTAAAGAAAGACCAAGCAAATCCACACCGAGTCCTCACAGTAAAATTACAGATACTCCAAGACCAAAATAAAACCGTAGAGCCGCCAAAGGTAGGAGACGCGGCTACAAAGGAACAGGAATCAGACGGACATTCCTCCACACGGGCTACAAGGGCAAAAGGTAGGAGACGGCTACAAAGGAACAGGAATCAGATATTCCTCCACACGGACTACAAGGGCAAAAGGTAGGAGACGGCTACAAAGGAACAGGAATCAGACGGACATTCCTCCACACGGGCTACAAGAGCAAAAGGTAGGAGACGGCTACAAAGGAACAGGAATCAGACGGACATTCCTCCACACGGGCTACAAGGGCAAAAGGTAGGCAGGGAAATTCAACGAGCAATGAAAATTGTATATACATTTTAAAGGGTGAAAGGGCAAAAGGAACGTATCACAAAAAGCCTGAGAGAATTTATTTCTCATGGACTTTGATGATGGGATGATGAGGAATGTGCTTCAGAAGAAAGGGAATTGAACCTGGAAAGGATGGTTGGATTCACAGAGAAGTAGTAAGTAAAGAGGAACAGTGAGCGTGTAAATAGGGCTAAGGTGATGTTCACTGCACACAATAATAACAAAAGCAATCATCAAATGTCTGAGTATTCAAACAAGATAGAATTAAGATACTAGAAAAAAAACATACAATAAGAAAGACATTTCTTTGAAATCAGTATAGCTGCTGAGAAGAAATGTAACAATATGAATCAATTTTAGATTTTTGCTCATCATGAATACGTGAAAAAGGCCAATTGTTACTTCCGAAGAGGACAAAGGTGATTAGTTTCTCAAGAGCAGAAAAAAAAAAAACAGTGAAAACTTAATCACCCACAAGAAAACAGGAAAAATGCAAAGAAGCAAAGGAGCGGAAGAGTAAATCCCAAGATCAAATTAGAAAAGTGAAAGAAGCTCCACTATTTTATTTTAGTGTTTTGTAATTTGATTTTTATTTTATATTGGAGTATCATCGATTTACAATGTTGTGTTAGTTCCAGTTGTACAGCAAAGTGATTCAGTTATACACATACATGTATCCACTCTTTTTCAGATTATTTTCCCATGTAGGTTATTACACAGTATTGAGCAGAGTTCCCTGTGCTGTACAGCAGGTCCCTGTGGATCATCTATTTTATATATAGTCGTGTGTATATGCTCAACTATTTCAGTCCCAGCAAATGTAAACGGACTCAGGCAGCCACTGATAAGGCCAAGGCTTGGATTGGACTGTTTAGAAGCTCAGCTCTTCGCTGTTTATAGGAGACATAAATAAGGCATAATGACCCAGAAAATTTGATGGAGAAGGAAAAGTGTGTATCAGTGCTCTGTCCTAAGTGCATGAATAACGTCCCCAAATAGACGTTAGGGAAACAGGCTGTGGGAGGCCGCAAGTGTCCGTACAGACACCCCAGGAGACCTGTCCCGTCTGAGCAAGTGGCTCACATCCAAAGCAGACACAAGGGCTTTGGGAAGTTGATAAAAACAAGAATCCCCCGACACCTCAACATTGCTGGGATCCAGGTAAGCAATACTGTGAGAAAACCAGCAACTTAATCATAAAATTAGAATAAAAGAAAGAAAATTAATTAGCTTAGTAACCAAGCCAGGAAGTTGAAATAAGAACAGAGCAAACCCAAAAGGATAAAAGAAATAATTAGCCTAAAACCAGAGGATAATTCAACGGGAACAAGAATAAAACTGAGGGAATCAGACAAAATGTGTTCTTTCAAATAAGCAATAAAATGGGCAGGTTCGTTTAAGAAAAGTGAGAAGAGGCCCACAAAAGTATGCATATTTGTATTATAAAGGGGGTGCATAACTACAATGGGAAACTTTAAAAATTATAAGAAAATATTATAATTATATTATTTATATATATAATTATGATTAATTAATTATATATAAAGAAATATATATTCTCTCTATAAAGTGCCTTATATATATCTTACATGTATATATAAGGTCTATCTATATAATGTTTATATATCTTACATGTATATATAAGGTCTATCTATATAATGTTTATATATAAAGCTTTAACTTATATAACCTTTATATATAAAGGACTTTATATTACATGTGGAACTTTCTATATAAAAAACGTACCACATATATATAATATCAATTTCATATAACATGATATATATATGTTAGAAAAAAGGACATTAACAAAGCTGACTCAGATTTTTGACTAACAAACAGGTTTTTGATACACTTAATATGTTTCAAACTTAAATATTAAAATTATTTTTAATGAATATTTAATTTTTTTTAAGGAAACCAGAATCTCTTGCAGGAATGATGCCCAAGTAAGTCATGGCAGTGACTCCAGGTGAGCACTGGGGGTCCTGGAGGGGCAGGAACTTCAGCCTTAATGGGGCGATTGGCCCCTGGAGGGTGGGAGGGCAGGAAACCGGGACCTGAGTGCAGAAGGAAGGAACCTGGAGTGATGGCAAAGCGGGGAACTTTCCAGGGCTCTACATGCTGAGGAATTCGGGGAGCGCCCGGGACACGCTGCAGAGGCAGTGGGCAGCTGTAGGAAGCTAACCTCTTCCCGCTGTCCCGTGACTGCCTGGGGTCTGCCTGCCTTTGCCGTGCACCGATTTCTGCACTCCCTGCGATGCTGCCCGCGCAGGTGTCCCAGGACGCTTACTCTCTTACGTCCACAGGCCTCTCCTGTGTCCGTCCTGGCTGCCGGACCACCTGTGGGCTCACGTTCCTCCCAGGCCTGAGCAGAGCATCCTGCCCTCCTGCTGTTCGGGGGCCCCGCAGGCACAGAGAGGACCTGCTCCCCGGAGGACCTCAGTGCTTGCAGCAGACCCTGTACCCCGCTGAGCTAGACCCTCGTTAATATCATCATTTATCAACAAGGAGGTGTTAAATCCTGAAATGAATTGCCCAGGTCACAGCAGGATAGCAGGGGCAAGTCTGGAAAGCACGCAGTCAGCCCTTCAGAGGCTGCACGCTTGAGAGTGAGCCAGACATGCAGCTGCTTCTCTATTATTATTATTTTCCACTTTAGTGCAGAATTTCCAGAGAAAGCTTGTCGGACTATTGGTTTGCAGTCTGACTAAAAGGAAAGTTTGGCTCCATAAAGAACATGGGAGCTTAGAAAAACTGACTGGGGGGCTTGGTGCCACTTTGACGTTGCCCTTTGGTTACACGTGCCGTGCTGGGGGCCTTGCGTTTTGTCGCTGTTGTTTAGCGGCATCTGGATTTTGATGCAGTGTTGAATGGTGAGGAGGGATTCCTATTTTAGACGTGACGAGAGGGCGCATTCTCACTAGAATTGCCTATAGTGACAATTAAAAACAAAAAAGCAACAGCTAGAGCTGGGACAATTTGAGTAACAAAATAAATAACGTAATACTGGATGTAACCCAAAATACAATATAAATATTCATGAGTCTATACTGATATAATAAATGATTGAATACATTAGTAAATGGAGAAGAAGAGGCTCATATCCCAGGCAGAAGAATTCCAAGTAAGCTCTGTGGATACTCTGTCCAAGGAGGTGGAAAGGAAATCCCGCTCCTTAGGCATGGGCTGTGCACGACTTCCTCGTAAATAGTACAGCACATAGAGAAGGAAAGAAACGGTAGCTGTAAGGTGGATAAACCCGACCAGCACCACCTCTGCCCGGGGGTCAGGTCAACATCAAAGGTGATAAGGCATGTTGATGAGATGTACCTTGATATGAGGTGAAGAAGATGGCGACTTACACTGCGGTCCTCCTTCCCCAAACCCTATCATAAGAAGAAACATGGAGGCAGGAGGGGCAATACGGGGTAGGGGATTCAGAGGTACAAACTGTTATGTATAAAATAAACTACAAAGAAATAGTCTACAACACGGTATATAGCCAATATGTTATAACAGATATAAACGGAGTAAACCTTTAAAAACTGTGAATCACTGTATCGTACACCTGTAACTTATACATCAACTATATTAAAAAAAAAAAAAAAGAAGAAGAAACATCAAATTCCAACAAAGCACCAGCCTGCTCTATATCTGACCAGGACTCTACAAAGTCATCAAGGATTTGTCATCAAAAACCAGGAAAGCCACAACCAAGAGTAACCCGAGAAGACAGGGTGACTAAATGTAATGCAAGTAACCTGGATGGGATCCTGGGACAGAAAAAGGACTTTATGTAAAAACCACGGAGATCCCAGAAAAGTAAGGATTTCAGTTAATAACAACGTATCAATCTTGGCTCATTAATTATCACAAATATGTCATACGAATGTAAGACGTTAATAAAAGGAGAACTGTAGGGCTTCCCGGGTGGCGCAGTGGTTGAGAGTCCGCCTGCCGATGCAGGGGACACAGGTTCGTGCCCCGGTCCGGGAGGATCCCACATGCCGCGGAGCGTCTGGGCCCGTGAGCCATGGCCGCTGAGCCTCCGCGTCCGGAGCCTGTGCTCTGCAACGGGAGAGGCCACAACAGTGAAAGGCCCGCGTACCGCAAAAAAAAAAAATAAATAAATAAAAGAAATGAGGGGAACTGTGTACAGGAATATATGGAACTCTTCTATCTTCTGAATTTTTCTTTAAATCTGACACTGTTCTAACAAAAAAGGACTGTGTCTAAAATTCACATCATTTTAGAGTTTACCTTAGAGCCACTGCCACTAAGAGAAGTAGTTTTATTTCATTTTTCTTTTGTTTCAGAGAATTACATGAGAAAAGGGCATAGCTAACTTCATCCGCTGTGTAACGACGGCCAAGGACGTTCTTAAATTTAAAAACATTGCTCCCTGGTGGACATCCCCTATACCAACTGCCATCTGAAAATGAATTTTCCCAGCTTAGTTTTTAAGCACCTTGAAAATGGGAGTTTATAATGAAAGTGCTGACACCACCTGAAGGAGAGTGGTGTGAATGCATTGCTATAATTTATAACGTCAGCCCATATTCCAGACGCTTCCTCTATGTACTGTGCTTTGCACAAATAGGAAAAGAAAGTACTGCAGTGAATTACTGTGCAATTAATCATTTGACCATGAGGGATTCATTTACTAATTAAAAACGCAAAAAGAGTAAATTGAAATAACCAGTGACTACTAAATCACGTCTTCAGGAGCGTCAGCCGCAACGTAGTAAATCACAGGGTATCAATCTTGAGTCCTACGCGTTTGGATACCTGTACTACCAGACTGCCTACAACGTGCCTGACGTGTGCAAAGACTCTTCTCCTGTGCACTCCACAATTTACGTCTAGATGGACATACAGCTCCATTTAGACACTTCTATCTGTGTATGTCTCTCTCTCTCTCCGGACACACTAGTTTGGATTCTAAAAAATAAAAACAGTCAAAGAAAATGAAAACTTGGCATGAAAAAGTAATTAATAGAAAATAAAGCAGAGTATTGATATTATATATAAGTACATGGCATCCCCACCTTTCATATCGTGTTACTTACACCATGACACTCATGTCCTGGTACTTAAACTTGACCCCTTGATTCTTCAGTGCAAGTCAGCCCCTAGGCAAGTTCACTAACCTATTCGACCATTATTTGCATCCTCTCCTATTTCCTTAAATCACCCATTCTGAATACTTAAATATGTTATCAGGAGGCATGGCCCGATAGAATTAGAAAATTACGATTTTCGACGTAATTTTGAAATACTCTCATGAGGAATTTAGTGAGACAGCAAAGAGGGTCAAAGCCAGACGGAACAGATGTGGATGTAGAGCTGTCAGATCCTCTAGCAGCTCTGGGTTCTCTTGGTTCCCATACACTGGGTGCGGGGCGTGGAGGGAAGCTACCTCCCTTTTTCTAACTCTGCTCCCCTGCAGGACGCCGAAATTCGTGCAATGCTCCCCAGCACAGAGGGAAGATGGAGTAGTACATGAGAACTTGGGAGGCTATTGCGGAGACCAGGAGGGTAAGGTGGGAACCAGAGGAAGGGGAACAGGGTGTTGCCATTTAAATCAAACACTGAAATAAGGACAGAAGGGATTTCTCCTGAGCAAGATGTTGCCGTTGGGGGGAAGTGGGCTGTGTTGGCAGCCACTGCAAAACTGTGGCTGTGTCGTGTCTGGACATGTTCTCTTCATTGGGTGGAAGGTGGGTGTGCAGTTAGAGGGAGAAGGCATGGTGGCAGCATAGGACAGGTGGTCCTTTTCCTCAGTGTTTGATCCAGAGTTTCTGTGTTCCACCGTGGAGAGATGCTGCCAGGCGTCCCTTCATTCAGCGCGTGTGTCTTGAATACCTACTGTGTGCCAGGTGCTGTTTCGGAGCTAGGAATATACTGGCCCAAACTCTCAGGGCTCCTACCCACCTAGTCCGTTTTGTTATGAAAGAGAGAGACAGAAAGTAAACCTGACAGAGACGGATGGTGATGATGATGACAGGTAGTTAGGTAGGTAGGTAGATAGACGGTTGGACGGATAGACAGATAGATGCAAGATACGTAGATAGGTAGATAGATCGATAAATACATAGATCTGACCGACGGAAAGTTTTATAATGTGATAATACCATTATTTCCTCACAAAGCCATTATTATACAAACATAATTTTGGAAGTGATCTTAAATCTGCTACCGATCAAGAGTTGGGACTTTGGAGACAAACTTAGGTTCAAAACTCAACTCAGCGTTTACCAGGTGGCTGACCTTGGCAGGGGTGACTCAGGTCTCTGACGCTCAAAACTCCTCCTCCGCTGAGTGGCACCTGAAGCAGAAAATGTACAAAAGGCTTTAGTACCTACCCAGTGGGACACGTAACAAGCGATCCACGCGTCGTATGGGTAGATTTTAAAATACATTTTATCTTTTTTCTTACTAGTTTACATCTTTCAGAGGTCACTCTTGTTGCTTTCCCACACCTGCCCTGATTTGAACGTTCCCTCAATATCCACTTCTCGCTTTTCTTTCCTAGTTCCCACACCTGCCCTGATTTGAACGTCCCCTCAATATCCGTTTCTCGCTTTTCTTTCCTAGTTTCTCTGCAGTTCACTCATATTTATTACGCTATCGTCTCCTCCTTTTTCCTCCCTGGGCCCATCCCTTCTGACAACATATAGCACAATAAAAAGGTCATTAGTGTTAGTTGAGTGGGTAGAGATTATTGTACAGAAGGAGAGCTGCAGACAGAATGTATTTAGACTTTCAAAAATCCTTTGATAAGGTTTTATACCAAATGTCATTAGATATCCATTCATCAAGGGACTGGAAACTGACTTTCGTGGATCCCTAGAGATCAGGGTTAGAATTAATGTTACTTAATAGCTTTATAAATGATCCAAAGAAACAAATAGACCCTTCTGGTACAGGTTCACTTGTTTGTTTTAGTTTTTAAGTGGTATTCTGACCTTATGGGCAATACTTTATGATTATAAAACACAAAATTAGAGTCAGGAAACCTGGCTTCTAGTTTGAGAATTTCTCTGACAATGTGACGTATAGTAAGGCATTTTAGTTTAGGGCATCATTTCATATCTTCAAGGTGAGAATGGTGGCAGAGAGTACAGTCCAGCAGCAGAAAACCCCTCTTCCAAATGAATTCATAGGTATCTCTATATCTTTACCTACATCTGTATAACTTTTCTGTTCGAGGTTGCTGGGAAATGTAAAGGCTATAGGAATAAACCACAGGAAGACTTTACCTTCTAATGCCTTCAACCATCATTTATATACCAATGACACACCTATCTATTCGTTTGGTTCTTCCTCTCTTGAGGACTATATCTTAAAATCCAACTGGCTTTTTGACTGGATCTTCCCATCTTCAAATCCCACAGGCAGTTCCAATCCAGTAGTCCAGGATACACGTACTTTCTCTCCATGCGCACCAGACTTTCCCTCTGCAATTCTTACAGTAGAGAATGTCACTTCTCAAGTGCAGGGGTGGATTCAGGATTTATAGCACATGAAACTTAAGCCATTTGATTGGGGGCGGTGGATCTTTAAGGAAAAGAATACAAAAGCATAAATTAAATATGTAGGACGGAGCCTTGAAAAAGTGTATGTTGCAGCCCTCATGATTCAGCTGCACTAACTTCACAGCGAGACTGTCTCCCACCAGTTCAGACCCTGGGACACTGGCTTCACTCCGCCACCTCTGTCGCTTCCCCACATTCACTGCTAGTGGTCCGTCTCCTCATAAATATCTCCAGTCTGACTTCTCCCTCAGTCTTGGTCAGGCCCTCCTCCTGCCAGTCAGGATAGTGATTATCACCCTGTCCTGTAATTGTTGTGTTACCCCTTGCTGGTTGCCAACATGTGCCCATTGAGCTGAGGGTAGGATCTCTGATCTTAGACCCACGACATGCCTGAGACGTGGATGCTGTTGCATCCACGCATTTGAGCAGGAAAGTATCAGGGGCTCTCGGTGAGAGGATGTAGTACACGCTGTATACAGGGAGAAAGAGCTTAAGTCTCCCTTGGAGGCCAGGGAGGATGAGAACGCAAATATGTGGTGTCTAGAAAATTTATGGAATACACTGTCTTATAAAATATAAACAGACTGAAGGTGTATTCATGTTCCTGTGTTGTAGAAATATAGTAAACACTAAAGGAAGTAGGATGGTTTGAATGAGGCCAGTTTCATCTTTTCCTCTGTTATCTAGAGAATAATGAGGTGTCTTGAGTTGAAGAAGGAGAGAAGTTAGGGTAATATTTTTAATTATTATTGACTGAAGGTGGAGATAATTGAAGTAACGGTTTTTTAGAGTTTTTATTTCATGTTGAAAGACACTTTTAGCATAAAGGCAGGCACAGGTCTAGCCTAAGAGCAGAGTGTCCTGTGGCACAAATTCTGATGGCTGGTGCCAGAATGAGACGCGTTCTGAGTGAGCATGACCACAGCAAGCAGAATGGCGGGCATCAGACGTGGTTATGAGGGGCTACGGCAGTGATCAGACGGGATGCTCTACCTATGTGTGTGGTGAAGATACTGAACAAGGATCGTGAATCCCTTTTAGGAACCACTGTCAAGGCACTGTGTAAGGACAGGAATGTGCGCCAGCTTTTGTAACGTCAGCATATTGGATGATGATGAAAAATATTGTCAATCAGAAAACACATCAAAGGTACTCAGGACAAACAATCTGTTTAAGACTAATATGTATTTTCAGTGGGATTCGGACAATGTGACCTAAAAATCAAGCTTATCTGTGCTCTGTACCTATCAGAGGAGAACTTGGCCAAAATTATGTTACAAAGAAATAAATCTATGCTATGGAACAAAAAGCAAACCGGGAGCCCTTTGAAGTATGGTTGTGTCGGAGCCCCTTCTGCCTGTTTCTCTCATATACTCTCACCCTCTCATGTGCGATATAAGCGACTTTCTCACATTTCTAGTTGTCTGTCTTCCTCCCGCTAGAATGTAAGATCTTCGAGGGCCAGGAGTTTCTCTTTTGTTCCCAGCTGTATCCAAGCATAGAGAAAATGCCTCAGTAAATATCTGTAAAAATGGGTTAGTTCTTTTTTAGAGCCTTCAGTAATGATGCGCATTTCCTTCCCTTAAAGCACTTTTATTTTGTAAATAGTAGTGTGCTCAGTGGTTGAGTGATAAAGCATCTAAAAATAAAGGAATCGTGGAAAGTCCCCGACTGCCTGGACTGAAAATCTAGCAAGGGTTGAGTTTAGGAGACAGAGAAAAGGGGGATGTCAGGGGCTCCTCCGAGCTGTCTGTGTCCACAGCCAGCTGTGTGGAATAAAGCACGGACTGTGCACTACTCGTTGGGGTGCTATAATCAGTACTCTAAGGTAGAGTGAGGATAAAACAGAAGGAAGATGAAGTGTACAAAGGTGCTCATAGACCCAGTATTTAGTGCAATTTACTCAGGATATTTACGCGTGGTCAGCTAATAGATCTATGGGTCAGAAAATTGGCTATTGGTCTGACTACATAGCAGGTAGAAAGCAATATTTCCTAGGGGTTATGTTCAAGATTCTCCCTTGATGACATGCACAGAGTTGCAGATATCCTAAAATTGTGAGATCAGGAAAGCATTAAGTTATATGAATAACTAAACAATACCTTCACTTAAAAAAGTCTTTGGAGATTAGCACATCATCGAAATATTAAAAAAACAATATAGGGCTTCCCTGGTGGCACAGTGGTTGGGAGTCCGCCTGCCGATGCAGGGGACACGGGTTCGTGCCCTGGTCCGGGAAGATCCCACATGCCGCGGAGCGGCTGGGCCCGTGAGCCATGGCCGCTGAGCCTGCGCGTCCGGAGCCTGTGCTCCGCAACGGGCGAGGCCGCAACAGTGAGAGGCCCGCGTACCGCAAAACAAACAAACAAATATATATATTTTTTAAGCATTTAAAGTTTGTAGTGTATATATTTATATTCTTTAGGAAAAAAAAACACAGAAAAAGGTGCTTTTTTTGCAGACCTGGAAACAGAACCAGTTCTCAAGGCACTGGATTTAACAGAGTCATTGATCACATTGGGAGATCTATTTAAAAAGTTTGGGGGCACTAAGCTTTTTAACATCAATAGAGGAAATCCACCCACGGGTCTTGAAAGGGTTAATACACCTCTCCAATCCCCGCCACCCTCAAAAGAGCAATTTGCTCCTGTCTCTGCAACACCATCAGGCTCCCCTTTTCCGCTGTCACGTATTTGCGAATAGTCCCCAAAGGGGTGACTCGATAGATCTAAAAACAGTAAAATCCAAACTTATGAATTGCCTTTTAAGTGTAAGTGTCCTCTCTCTTCCCCTAAAACATTGCGCACACTGTCTATGAGCTCAGACGCCACACAAGTCAAGGTTAGAATTTCCAAGGAAAGGCTGGAATTCTGGACAGTGTTGTTTCGGAACATTTACGTATTTTTTTCTGAATTGTCAGGAGTTCGTCCCCGTAATGGTGGTCCATGATGCGTTACTATTACTCGTAATGGTGGTCCATCATGCGTTACTATTACTCGTAATGGCGGTCCATCGTGCGTTACTATTATTTATCAATTGTAATCTGACTGGTTGTGGTTTTATGCCCGTTGGTCGCCGATTATGACAATTCTAAGCTGGCCATTTTCTACCAGCGGTAACTTTTCAAAATGCGTATTTCAACTTTTTATGTCGGTAGAAAACACGGTTTACTACAATAAGATAGTTCTATTTGCCAGCTTCTGTGAAGATTATTTCTAGCGTAATATAAAATACTCTCTGTGCTACATTCCCTTGAATTCAGTTCAATTCAACAGACACTGAGATTGAGAAAATGCCAAGCTTCAAATGCATCGAGCGAGGGTCCCTGTGCGTGGAACCCCCCAGTTCTGGGTGGACCTGGGGTTTGAGTACACAGTTCAGTGAAAGGTGAGGATAAACAGTCTCTTTGAAATATTGTATGTCAATCTTGCCTTTCTTTTCTAGTAAACATCACCTAGTGAAAAATGCCAGTGGGTTTTAAAAACCAGAAAGGAGAACAAAAAGTAAAGTAAGTGTATAGAAATCAAAATAACGAAACAACTCAATACAGGTGACTGTTGCATTAATTTTATTTCCCAAAGCAGGTGTAATTCTTGGTATTGCATGACTCCCTGTAAAACAAGTTGACACATGCTTATTATATTTTTTAAAACTGAAGCAAAATTGAATAATGTTCAAGACCAAGGCGGGCTGAAACATACTCTGTCTCCAGGTCCACAGTTCTTTTTACTTTGATGAATAACGGTGGAAAAGTTGTCCTCCTTTATGTGTGCCCTGGGTGCTTTATCAGGGGAGGGGGTGCAGATTAGCATTTACTGATCAGCTGCTATGCTCCAGGTGCTACGATAAACCACTCGGATATATGCTATTATGTTTAGCAAGAACTCTTGCACTGCCTCTTAAGCGGAATAGTGTTCTCCCCAATTTTTATGATAAGAAAATTAAGATACCAAATGGTCAAAAACTACACACTTTTCTTTAGTGCATGTCAGTGCTGATATTGGAATCCAGGTTCCAAAGACCAAGAGAGAGTAAAATAATTACATTTCTTACCTCTTAAAAGTGGCCAAGATCAAAGAGGTGATACCAGCAGTGTTTAAGTTCAGGATAAAAGGTTTTATATATTCTTCATAGTATTGTGCCTTCAATAATGTGCTTAATATTAAGTAAGTCCTTACAAAGGCAGAAGACTTGATACTGACTTTAAATTATTGTCTTTTAATGTTACAAAAATGTCAGTTATTACAGTTAATTTTAGAGCTGTATTTTGAGAATTTGTCCTTTGATTCCATGTTTATAATACATCATATTTCTTTTCTCACTGACATCCATTACACACTTGCACACTTAAAAATAATCAGGATATTCAGCATCTTGGAAGGTTTAGACTTTGTAATTTCCCTTTCTCATTCACAGAGGATTTAGAGGAGGGTAAACAAAACAAAACAGCGACAGCTCGGCACTGCTGCCCTGCCTAAGGCCATCTACGCACAGGAGGAAGCTTGGGACAGGTTGCTCATTAGAGACAGTCACAGAAACCACAAAGCTTTGACAGTTGCCCTCGGTATCCGTGGGGATTGGTTCCAGGACCCACCACAGATACCAAAGTCCACAGATGCTCAAGTCCACACCTGGCCCTCTGTCTGCATCCACGGTTCTGCATCAACCACAAGTTGTAAACATAGTACAGGATCTGAGGTTTGTTGACTCCAGAGATGAGGGACCCAGGCATACAGAGGCCCAACTGCATTTACTTTGTTTCTTAGACAATTTGAAAGACCTTCTTTCCTTTTACCTTCCTCAGTCTTTTATAAACCCACCACTACCAACACCAACACCATTAAGTCCAATACCACCACCACCACCACCACCACCACATCATCAGCAATGCCAACAGCACCACCACCACCGCCGCCAACAGCACCACCTCCACCGCCACCACCGCCATAACATCCAATACCTCCACCACCACCAACACCACATCATCAGCAATGCCAACAGCATCACCACCACCACCGCCAACACCAACACCTCCACCGCCGCCACCGCCATAACATCCAATACCTCCACCACCAACAACACCCCTACCATCTCTGCCAACAACACCACCACATCATCAGCAACGCCAACAGCAACAACACCACCGCCGCCAACACCAACACCGCCACCGCCACCACCGCCATAACATCCAATACCATTTACACCACAACTGATACCACATCTCAGTAATACCAACAGCACCAGCACCACCAGCCTGACCAGTGCCACCACTAGACTATTTAAGTAGCGGAGGGAGGAGCGACCTCCCTCTAGAGCTTCCTTCTGAACTTCTGTACATTTCCTCCCTGCTTGCCATTTCCTCCCTACGTATCTCACACCAAACTCACGAGTTGCCCATGTATCTATCATGCATTGACTGTGAATTTTTACTAACTACCTCTTAGTTTAGTGACGTTGTTATGTCACTCATCTGTTGCATTTGATTTACTTCTCTGAAAAATAGACTTAACCTGTCCCTCTAGCTCTAAACTTCAGATTTGCACATATCGTGTGTCCCAACAATATCTGCTCTGTGAAGGCCATGCATTCAAATCCTCCAATCCATTTCAAGGTCCCCAGGCACTTTTTAAAGTACTCCTGAAGAATGATATTATAGTAAAACAATGGCCAGTCTGGTTAACTGATGAAAAATATTGGCATTTCAAAGTCATTAATTGTGTCGTATATATGCCCATTTTTGTGATAAGCTAAATTATAGATTTATTGGAGGCTCCTTGTAGAAGAAGAAAGGGGACTTTTTTCCTTAGCATGTATGTCTCATCACATGTATCCCCTACATCCCCTACACGAATTTGCTAATTCGTGCAAACACACACACGCACACGCACACACACACACACACACACACACACACACACACACACACATGCTTGTGTTCAAACGGAGGGTAGATATAGCCAAAGACAGTAGGTGCTTACACTTTTAAAAGGTAGTTGTTGGGGCTTCCCTGGTGGCACAGTGGTTGAGAGTCCGCCTGCCAATGCAGGGGACGCGGGTTCGTGCCCCGGTCTGGGAAGGTCCCACATGCCGCGGAGCAGCTGGGCCCGTGAGCCATGGCCGCTGAGCCTGCGCGTCCGGAGCCTGTGCTCCGCAACGGGAGAGGCCACAACAGTGAGAGGCCCGCGTACCGCAAAAAAAAAAAAAAAGAGAGAGTTGCTGTCCTTGTCTTCCCAATTAGTTACAAGGAAGGCACCCACAGCTCTACGATGGGCTGTGTGGCTGACGCCTGTTACGCCATTTAAGCAGGATTTTAAATCTAATGTAAACCCCGACATGTAGCATGTAAATGCTACCGAATTTGCACAGGTAAATTGTGTGCCTGGATGAGGTCACTGGGATTTAGCTCTTTCATTTACGTCTCTGGAAGAGCCACGAGTACACAGAGGAGTTGTTTAATAGTTATCTGCCATCCCCACTTGTCTTCAAATATTGTGATTTAGATAGAAGTCTAATGCATGAGAGCAACTTTTCCCCGGAGCCTTCTTCAGAATATAAACTAAGTGACGTTATAACCGAAGCCTCTCTGAGCTCAGCATAATGAATATGAACCATCATGTGCTCCTGACCAAGGTCATGGGATGAGAATGAATTATTCTGTTAACATCTCTTTTAAATAGCGTCAGGGATAATAGATGGAGAGATTCGATGTCATACTGATAATATTATCCACGCAGAAACAGCATACTTCACCTCGTTAAAACAATTAAAATGTGCTTCCAGGATATTTTACACCACAGCAGTAGGATGCTGGGGAGTGCTTATCGCGTGTGAGTGAATACATCAGCGTGAGCCAGTAATGCAGATAAACTGATAAAAATCGAAAAGCTGATTTGTATGCTATGCTAATTCAGGATCATCTTCTTGGCCCAAGGTACTACCTAAATGCTGCCTAAGATCGCCACAGGCTTTAGTGGTGATATTAGATTAAATTCAATCCTTTTGCTGATACATTTTTCCAAAGAAATTACATCCACCATTCTTCAGTCTAAACTCCCTTTAGCTGCTAAGCAGCCTCTAATATTGCATTTTAAGCCTCGTATATTGCTGTTTGCTTCCCAGACATATTTAAGCTTCGTTGTCAGTTATAGATTATTTTACCCCAATCATGTAAATCCATGAAAAACAAAGATCACTGAAGTCTTTTGATAGTGACCTGATTCTCAGTACGATATAGAAATAACTTGACGTGACTCTCAAATCTAGAATCATTAAATGAGTGAACACAGCAGAACCATTTTACAACAGTTTGCCATGGATTATTTTATAAATAAATCATATTCACCATAAGAAAAATTCCAACCAAAAGTACATTGGCTAATGGGTAGGGGGTTTCCTTTAGTGGTGATGAAAATGTTCGGAAACTACATAGTGGTACGGTTGTGCAACACTGTGAATGACACTGATTTTGGACCCTTGAAAATGGTAAAATGTCCAGTTTTATTTATGTGAATTTTATCACAGCACAAAAAAGTCATCGGTGTGTGAGACGGTTGTCAGGCCCAGAAGCCATCTCCTTCCCCCATGGCCACAACCCTCTTCATTATCAGCATCTCACTTACATGATTCCCACTTACAGGAGTTAAATGTTAGGCAATCTTCCCAGACTTCTGTGTGATATAGTTTTCCTTCCCGGTGGGGTTCCCAACTGACATGGCAACATTTGAGCGCAGTGTTTACTCCCTTCCACCCTTCTCAACACTGTTCCCTCTATTTCCATACACATTACGTACACACAAGTTTTTAGATTTGAGAGAATGAAAATATTCACAGTACATGTGTGCAGGCCACTGATGGTCTAAATGATTTTTCTTAATTAAGGTGAGTAATCATATTGTTACGATTACCTATTAAGAATAGTATTTGTATTATTCTCAGAGAAAACTTTATGTGATTTGGAAGAAACGATTATCTTTAAAATCTCTCAAACATGTTACACTTGGGAAATTTTCGTATTTTAATTAAGACGACAGGGAAGCCGACTGAATAGCAACGTCTATCCCATTTCCATCAGCTTTTTAATTATGCTAGGCCTGGTCGTTTCCACTTGATCCCACATAAATTTTGCATGTATAAATGGAGCTGAAGTTTCAAGGCCAGGATCAGGTTTTGCATTACTGACAAAACACATATTTACATGAATGAGCCCCCTTGACTGTATGTAATTAGTCCTGGGACAGGAGACTAATGGGATCCTCAGAGTAAGGACTTAAAGTATTAGTTTCTCATATTTATGATTAATGCTTTTCTTATCGGCCCAAGGCCCTGAATAGGATCATGTAAAGCATGTCGGGTTAAATCATTCTTTGTTACAAAATACAGACATTATACCTCAGTGAAGCCCAGAGGAAAATCTCGGCTTGCTATCTATACCTTCATCAGAAATAAGCCAAGTCAGAGACAGGAACGTTGTTTTTCATTCTTTATACTTTAAATGGTTTCGTAAGATTTGACACACTTAGAATATGCCCTTCCCGTTAGCTACAGCTATCACTGTAAGATGTTTGTCTTAGTGCTGTAAGCGCGTGGTTTGTTACATCCCTGCTTATTCATGTACTCGTTGATAAAGATCTCCCATAGATCATATACAAATCATAAGTGTCAGAAAGCCATCGGGGACTCACAGTGTGCAAATCTATGACTAGACTTTTATGGAACAATGGAATTCATATTTGGCATCAGTAAACTATGAATGTTCCCTTAGCAGGCAAAGTCACCTGGTTAAGGACCACCAAATTAGATGATTTCAAGAGGTTCCCAAACGATCTCAGTTCATGGTGCCCCTAATGTCTCAGTAATTTTCTCAAAATGCACGTAAGCCAAAAGAAATAGTTAACATTCCAGAGAAAGACAAAAAGTCACATGCTATCACTTATATGAGGAATCTAAAAAAAAAAATACAAATGAACTTATTTACAAAACAGAAATAGACCCACAGACATAGAGAACAAACTTAGGGTTACCAAAGGGGAAAGGCGGGCAAGGATAAATTAGGACTTTGGGATTAAAAACAAAGGGATGGTTAGCAGTTCAGTGTATGAAGTGGTTGGATCCAAACATCTTCATTAGTACTGATATCCTAACAACTTTGTAGCTGTTTGAAAATAGCATAAACATACTGGAAAAAGCAAGTAAAAATTTGGTTCCATTCTTCAATTATGGCAAATCCTAACGGACAGGATTTTTGCGCCTGTTCTGCGCTGCACAGCTTCCCAGCCTCAGACTCAGCGCAGACACTGCCGTACTTGTCTTAGTTCCATTGATTTTCATGGGATGCTTGTTTCCAATGCAACCACCACCAAAACCCAGCTTCCCCAAATATGACAATGTTGGAAAACACATAGCGCCATCCGACATGGAAGTGCTCAGTTACCTCTGGCTTAGAGGTTGCATGGCTTGTGATATATGCCACACATATCTGTGCTGCCCTGAAACATTAAGCATAGCCCACGGAGCCCTGGGGTGCCTTGGCACCTGCTGTGGGTGCTGCAGAGCTACCCCGTCTCCCAGGACTGCTGTGCAGGTCCCAGGACTCATGACGTTCTCTGCATCACAATGTTCCCTTAATGATTTGCTGTGTATCTGCTGTGGTGTTGGACGTGGGCAGGGCCCCTATGGACTCTGCCCTTAGAGAACTCGCAGAAGCTTTGTTGGGACGTGAACCGTAGCTACTTTGGTGCAACTCATCATGGACCTGGGAAAGTGTGCTGAGAGGGACAGCGCCGGGGAGCGGGGTCGGGCGGGCATGGCTCAGGATGGATGGAGGAGAGCCTGTGGTGATGGTCCAGGCCAGCTGGGGAGCAGACAGACACTGACCATCGCTGGGTGTCAAAGATGTTAACCGTCTACAGTGTTAAGTGTCTTAGACGAATGAACACTGGAGCTTGAGGGCACAAAACTTCCCCATCATCACACCAGCAAGGGGATGGCATGCTCGGGTGGGTCCGATTTCCAAATGTATTCTCCTAAGGAGAGCACACAACACACACTACTGCCTGAACTGTGTACCCCACCTGAAAGGCAGGCATGAGCTACACAGAGGCGTTTTACGAAGAAGAAAGTCATCTATGTTTTTAATGTCCAACCTCTACCATAATAAAAGACATCCACATTTAACTAAAAGGATGACATTTTAAAAAGGTTTATGTTTCCAGTGAGGCTGCTTTATAGGCAATTATCGTCTTGCCAAAGATGTGCAGAGATATCCACTATTGGTGAAACCTTTGTAGAAAGAGGTCCAGGTTTTTAGAGGGAGATTTGGTAATGAATGTATATTAAGACCTTACAGATATGCATACTCTTTAATCCAACAATTCCATTTGCAAAAATGTTGTAAAACATATCTACATTGATTTCCATCTCAGTATCACTTATAAACCTAAATTTAAAAAAGTTAAGTGGAATACTAACGGTCCATTCATAGTTTGGTTACCTGTATAGGCATTAACATTTTTAAGAGGACTAAATATACATAAATATTCATGATATAATGTTAAAGAGCAAATAAAAGAAACAATTTGATCTTTGATTCGCAACAAAATGATTGTCAGTTATGTTGAAGTAAAAGGAAGTTGATCCCCGAATGTTGTTAATTACTGTCTTTCTCTGTCAACCATGGGTGATGGGGATGTTCAGTGAATGGTGGGTGAAAAAATGGAGACAGCGGGTGTAGACCAGATTGCAAGGTATCTTGCTAAAGAACATCTTGGAAAAGAGATGGTATGATAGCCAAAGGGAAGGGAGCAGTAGAAAGAAAATATGTGTTTGCTGCCTTGTGGTGAGTTTTTTCCATGAGAAGCAGATGGGGCAGCCGTGTCTCCTCCAGGACCAGGTAATTACCCCCTCGACCGGGCTCCTGAGTCATATAAAAGTAGAAATGGACTGTCGATGACAGTATAGTCTTTGGGCCATCAAGTCTGGTTCCTGCAATCTAAGTCCATTAACAGAGTTAAAGAATCCGTAATCTATACTTTCAGTCATTGACCATAGGGATAAAAGGGAGGCTTGGTCCGGATAAAGATAGAGGCAACCAGGACTGTCTTCCTCTTTGTTACCACAGCCTGGATGAGGACAGGGCCAGTGTGCATGTATATTCACGCTGATGTAGGAATAAGTGCACTGGAGAATAACTGATGTCTGATTAAGATGAAACACTGGTGATTACCTCCAGAAATAAGATAGACTCTAACTCCATACCTAAATATTTTTCAAAATGAAACGATAGGAACACCAACAAAACAAATTGTATTTACTTTTTAGAATAATTTAATCTGTATGTGAAAAAGTTAAAAAAAAGTTAGACAAGGCCAATTTCCTTGAAGTTCTGTTTGTAATTATCGAATTTGGTTAAGACGGAGAAAGATTATATATGTACTAGAGACTATTCTGTGAATTGTTAGTGAAATATTCTCATTTGTTAAGGCCTATAGATATTCCCAGGTTTCAAAAATAAGTATGCTTTACTCAGATCATGAGAGAAGAAAAAATTTTGTCAACACCACACTTCCAGAAGATGATTTGACTTATTAAAATGATCTCTTTAAGAAGGTAAAGTAGCTGAACCTCCCTCTGCGTGCCACACTTTTCACAGTGGATTTTGAGAGTCAAGAATCAGGGAGTGAGCTATAAATAATCTCATCCTTCTTAAATCCCTTCTGCTCACAGCACAGAGAGAGAGAAGGAGGGAGGGAGAGAGAGAGGAGGGCCGGGGAGGGGAGAGGGAAGGAGAGGGAAGGAGAGGGAGGGACCCACCCACCCACTTCTGTTACAGGAAACTTAGGGTTAGAAATTGTAATAAAAAGCAACAGTCTTCGGGCTTCCCTGGTGGCGCAGTGGTTGAGAGCCCGCCTGCCGATGCAGGGGACACGGCTTCGTGCCACGGTCCGGGAAGATCCCACATGCCGCAGAGCGGCTGGGCCTGTGAGCCGTGGCCGCTGAGCCTGCGTGTCCGGAGCCTGTGTTCCGCAACGGGAGAGGCCACAGCAGTGAGAGGCCCGCGTACCGCAAAAAAAAAAAAACAAAAAAAAAAGCAACACTCTTCAATGGATAGGACCTTGGGCTTGGGGTGGGGATTACTTGGAAGGAAGTGAGCACTGATCAGGCAAGTCTGAGACTGAGGCAGCTGGTGACATCCATCCTCCTGGGATGACGGATAAGACCCAAACTCACTCCCCCATCTCAGGGCCCATAGTCCCTGCGAGAAGGCCTGGGAGAGCCCTCAGCCCTCAGGTGAAGAGGGGGAAGTGTAGGAGGATGAACAGCGAAGGCCTCCTTCACTTTGGTCCACACCCAACATGCTTCCTGCCTCGGGGAGTGTCTACTGCTCAGGGTACTTCCTGGGTTGACCCACACATGTCAAGGAACTGGGTTTGGCCATGAATAAATCAGTAGTTTGTCCAGAAGCTCTTCGTCCATGCAGTGACCTCAGACTGTCACACTCTGCCAGTGTAGCTTTTAAAATTAATGGGGTCCAGTAAATATCAACGTGAAAGCAGAGAAACGTGGTTAGTATCCACCAGCTTGTAAACACGCCGTGCTATTGCTTTAGGCTTTTTCTACTTTGTGATTATCTATACATTATATATCCACTATATACAATCATCTAATACAACCCCTAGTCTTTTCTATTTATGACCTGTTGATGACACGCTCAGCTTTCATTTATTTACCCATGAGATGATTCTAAGGGAACATGACAGTGTTGAATGTGTGTCACAGGAGGGATGATATTTTTAGGTTTTTAAATAGCGTCGTGACCTTGAGCTGCTCTGACACAAAGTCTGAGAGCGGCCGGAAGAGGTGAGTGAGCCGTGACGGCTGAACCGATACATCAAGGGTCAGGTTGGATGCCGGGTGTGCAGTGTCCAATGAAGAGCAGGCTCTCGAGGACGGAAAAGCAGGAACACTCTTGTTATGGACCGAACTGCGCCCCTAAAAGTCGCACGTCGAAGCCCGAGCCCCCAGGACTTCAGACCGCGACTATGTTTGGAGATGGGGCCCTTCAAAGGCGGCTGAGTTAAAACGAGGCCACTGAGATAGGCTTTAATCCAATCTGAGTGATGTCTTCATAAGGAGAGGAGATGTGGGGCAAAGAGACAGCAGGACGCACGTGCCGGGAGGAAGGGCCCTCGGAGGATGCAGGGAGAAGGCGGGTGTGCAGGCCGAGGAGGGGGGCTGCAGGAGGGCCAAACCTGCCCACCCCTGACCTCAGACCCGAGCCCCCAGAGCCCTGAGGATATAGATGCCTGTTGTCCCGGCCCCAGAGCAGCCTGGGGGTCTGACCTCCACAGCGAATTCACAGATTCCCACCTTCAGCCTTCTAGCGCCTGGTTTTGAGATCAAGGTGGGACCACAGCCTGACTGGTCCCAGTCTGATGTGGGAGTGTGGCCACCCCCGTGGGCAGCCTTGCTGGTGAACTTGCTGGCCCCGTGGTCCGTCCTTCCTTTGGCCCCAGCCCCGCTGCAGGGCCTCCTCAGGAAGCCGGCCATCTGCTCCCATCAGCTCCAGAGCAGACTCAACTGCTGTGGCCTCCGCTCTCAGAGGAATGCAGGGGCCTGGGGTCCTAAGCTGCTCAGAGAGGCCAGGATGCTTCCGTCCTGAGTGACAGCCTGGGCAGAGGTGCGGGGGGCCAGCTGTGCCCACCCTGCCTGACACACATCTGGGTCCAACTCGGGGGCCACAGCGTCTTGACCCCAAGGAGCTGTTCGGGGTGCAGTCTTCCTGATGATCCTGTAGCCTCCACGATAACTCTTAATAAGTCACGTTCCGCTTAAATTCTCAGGAGTTGATTTCTGTCGTTGGCAACTACAGATCCTGGTTGAAATCAACTGGGGCTCTTCCTTTTCATCCTGTTTCAGAGACTATCCTGGACCAGCCTCTGGCAAGTCCGGATGGTTCAGGACATCCTGCTTCCTCCTGTCGGGACCACTGCTTTGCTATCACTCAGTATCGGTAGGACTCCCAGCTTGTGGACGTGTCTGTGCCAGGGTTATGGATCCCACATCTCATCATCTATGCTGACACCACAACCGTGCGATTGCCAAGTGCTCCTTAACTGCCTGGACTCACGATTCTCCGCGGGGTCCCGGGGAAGAGCTGGACGGATGCCCACCGCCTGCTGTCCAGAGGGGGCAGTGTCTGCTCTTGGGTGGTGAGCTCTGGGTGAGAAGAGGCAGCTTGAGGTCTTTGTCTGCCCCACAGACCCAGCATCCTCTCCTCCATCCTCTTCTGCTACAAACGCCACAGTCTTGGCTGTAAGATTTGCAAGCGCTTTGCTTTAAATACATCTCTGCGTCCAGCTCACTGTGGCTCATCCATTGCTTTCATGAGACTGAGTCAGTCCAAATTTCAAGGGAAAAGTCAGGGATTCGAAAGACTGGTTGCTTGCACATTTTTTCTAAGGACAGCAACTTGGCAAGATTAGGGTGAGCTTAACCAAAGCACATAGAATATTTTACACAAAGAAAGAGTAGGTAAGGGAGCGTGTAACTCACAGGAAATACTAGGTTACAGGGGTCCTTGTCTATCAGCCTTGAAGGAGAAATAATGTCCTGTGGGAAATGCAGTGGGGCAGAGCTTGTGGTTCTGGATTTAAAGCACGTTTGGTGATTTGCCTTTGGAAATTTCTATTTGGGATGTCAAGGCCATTACTGGGTAGCCGTTGACTACGTAAGTGGCAATGCGAACCCATAGCCTCCCATCCTGTCCTTGGCTAGCCCGTGCCACCATTCCATTTAGGGAAACAAAGGAGACTTTAATGTGAGGGGAGTTCAAGATAAAAGAGATTCTGCCAGATAATGGAAACAAAACCCACAAAAGCAAGCCTGTTTGGTGCCTGGTAAGTTGGGTTACATCCCAGCCAGTGAAATGGGAAATCTTGAATTCGATCCTGGGGCCTAGGGTCTATATTTGGAAATGTCCTCTTAAATTGGCACTTTGGGGTTAGAAACAAGGGGAGAAGCAGCTCTAATGATCGTTCTTTGTATTTTTCCATAGATGTGTTATGTTAAAACAGACACAATTAGATTTGAAGTTTCATATCACATAATTAGAAGAATCTGTTTATAATAGATTCTAGAACACAGGGTTAGAAGAGATGGACACCATTGCTAAAGCCAATGAAGTAGAAATTCAAAATTAAAATGAATTTGGGTTATCAGACCATCCTCAGGAATCTAAATAAACATGTTTTACTGCCTCTACGTTTTAGGAGACATCTTGCATTCTTTTGTTTATATTTATAAACAGTTGCAGAAAAAAAAATACAGGATCATGAGTGATTTGATGAACAGGTCTTAATATCAAGCTTTATTCACCAAAAGTTGACATTTGAAAGTCATTAAAACCTGCAATATGAGTAACTGAGGAAAGTCACCAGGTTCAGTTCAATTGAAGGGAGAAGACAAACGTGAAATATAAATACAATTTACAATTAATTTAGAAGACAGGGCTTCCCTGGTGGTGCAGCGGTTGAGAGTCCGCCTGCCGTTGCAGGGGACACGGGTTCATGCCCCGGTCCGGGAAGATCCCACATGCCGCGGAGCGGCTGGGCCCGTGAGCCATGGCCGCTGAGCCTGTGCGTCGGGAGCCTGTGCTCCGCAACGGGAGAGGCCGCAACAGTGAGAGGCCCGCGAACCGCAAAAAAAAAAAAGAGGGCAATATTAATACAATGACACAGAAGCAGCTAATTAGAAAAATAATGATGATCTGAGTGTGTGATTATGTTTAAGTCAAACTTGAGAGCAGACGGAGCCTTCAGGAAGCAGAGGCACAGATTATAATCTCCTTGAGGTGAGGGGTCAAATTTCCTTACTATTTTATGCTTTCTCTCTTTCAGAAATTTGGCCAGATTTCCTTTTCTCTAGCATTTGACTTTTTGATATATTTTTAGAATTGGATTTTTGTCTCGTGACCATTTTGAGTAAGTAGTTCTGGCTTTTCTCTCTTTTCTGTGTTCATTTTTCTCTCTTGCCGACTTGGTCCCATGGTCACCTTGCCCCTGTCCAGGCCCAGGTGGACCAGGGCGTCTGCCAGTGGTGACACTGGGACTTTGTCGATACAGACACGCAGGGAGCCGAGAGGTGGCTCTTCTGTGGTTTCCGGTTTTGGGCTAATATTTCACTGAAAACAGCAGTGAGTCTGCTGTTTTGTTCTGTTTTCTGTTTCCAGCTCCTTCGGTGGCTGCGGAGAGTGACCCTGGCTATCCAGTCCCACGTCTCCTCTTGTGAGGCCCTTGTAGACACGGCTCCACCCGGAAGCAGGAGTCCTGCTGTCACCGCCAGCTCCTTGGAGACTGGCAGGACCCTGGTTTGATCTGTGCACCTGGATTTGCTTCCTTTTCCATTTCCGGTCATGACTAGATGTGTCTCTGCTCTGAGCCTGTCTAATTTTCATCCCTTTACCCATTGTTCTCTTTTGGAGCACAGAATACGTCAAAGCCAGAATTTACTGCACTGACTTGACAATATTTTCCAAAAATAAAAGTATGAATCTGACTCTATAACATGAATAACTGATTTTATTTTCTTCTTCAGACATAATCTATTAGAGAAAAAGTTTCCCTCTCGAATTGAACCCCTAGTCCAGTCATAGTCTTTGCCTTGGAATTCACAACTCAAACAAATGGTTTGATGTCCTGACGCCATGACACAGACAGCAGGTTCAACCGGATTCTGACCTTCAAAGCTGACACCAACGGTCTTTGATACTTACTACTTTCGACGAAGATTGAATCGATCGAGATTTGTAGCAATATACTTTATGCATATTCTTAAGTCAGAAAGAAACCAGTACTGCTATGCTCTGTTGAAAAGTGTTGCTTGAAAAGAGTTTATTTGGAGACAAAGAATTATGCATTTGGTGTGGTAAGCTGCTCCACAAAGCTTTTCATTTTTTGAAGGGTCATTCTTTCATCCTCGAGAGCCATTTTGGGCTAGCAATAGCTAACCATACACACTTAATGTAGTCATTACATGTCCCAGAGTGATGACGGACACAGACAAGGGTGCCAAAGCACATGCCTGTTTCCTTCAGTGATTTGCTATCTCCGTGGAAAGTCGCCCTCATGATGTTCTTCCTGCAAAGCCCAGACCCCTCTCCCTTGGAGCTGCTCTGTATTTGCCTCCCACCAAGGACAACACAGTTTGATTTCTTGTTGACCAATCACGTGAGGGAGGGAACTGTCCACTTCATAGAGGCAAACCAAAAACATAAAAAACGCTTTCATACAAAATTGTAAACCAACTCTACTTCCATAAAGAAAACAACAAAAAAAACCACTTTTTTTTTTTTTTTTTTTTTTTTGCGGTACGCGGGCCTCTCACTGCTGTGGCCTCTCCCGTTGCGGAGCACAGGCTCCGGACGCGCAGGCTCAGCGGCCATGGCTCACGGGCCCAGCCGCTCCGCGGCATGTGGGACCTTCCCGGACCGGGGCACGAACCCGCGTCCCCTGCAACGGCAGGCGGACTCTCAACCACTGCGCCACCAGGGAAGCCCAAAACCCCACTTTTTATTTGGTAAATGAGTCCCTAAATTCATGTTTGGTTTGAAGGAAAAGGTAATTTCTAATCTGCACAGCATGAAAACAAAACAAAACAAAAAATACCTGGAATAGTTTTAGAACGTTGGTTTGTTGACGTTTAAATAAGCAGATTATTACAGCTAATTTATGAGAAAGGATTGAGAGCAGTTTTTAGCAGGGATGAGTGTGGGCAGCACAGTGTCATGGGGTTAACTGACATCAGACAGGGTGTGGGGAGCCAGTGGGGTTAGCGCATCTGCCGTTGAGAACTTTGGGCTGAAGGCTCAGCTGTGTGTAAGTGCTGGTACTGAGCGGTGTCAGAGCTGCAAAACCTAGGTGCCTTTCACGCCTGACAGCGGCATCGAGGCAGGGCTCTCCTCCCAGAAATGTCTAGCAGCCTACATGTAGAGCTGATCCCAAGGCACCCTCTGAGAGCTTGTACGGCCCTGGGGTCAGAGCATCTGGCCCCAGGACAGGTCTGAGGGCACGTGGTGAAGCAGCAGGGCCCTACAGCAGCTCCTCTAAATCTTTTGTGAGTCAAGTTATTTCTCATGAAAACCCAACACTTGTACACAGCAATTAAACCAATGAAAAAATAGATGGTGCATGGTGGGTACCAGATTTCTCACTATAGAACATGTATTTACAGAAAAGGAGATAGATGGACAGATGGATGGATAGATAGATAGATAGATAAAACATAGGTAATAGATAGGCAGGTAGATAGAATGTTGGATGCGTATAGAGATAGATGACAGATGGAATGATAGATGATTGATGACAGAGAGGTGGGTGGATGGATGGAGAGAGAGAGGTTGTTCACAAGAGGATTGGTTCACACATGTACGTTGCCTCGCTCCATCCGCGAGTCGCCCTAGAACCCCATCAATGCCAGCACATCCATCCCAGTTTCAGCTACAGGAGAAGCCTGTAGCATCTTCTAGTGACAGAAAGTCTGAATGTGCTAAATAAGAAAGAAAAGAAAAGAAAAAAAAAACGGAAAGCCCCTACACGATCGGGGGATGTCAAAGGGACCTGAGAGTCGATGGAAAGAGCTCCCAGGGGCCAAAGCTAAACTATTTCAGCAAGAAAATAGACAACAGAGTATTAGATTTCAATCCAGAGTATAAAATAAGTATCTATAAGACCACGCTGATATAAAGCATAATTGAATAAATAAAGGGGGGAGAAGAGACAAATTTCCATAACAGAATTCCAAATAATTTATGCAGCTATCCCCCCTCCAGTTGATGGACTGTAATTCCCCACCTTTTAACTGGGGTCTGTGATTAGGAGGTTGTTTCCCAGAAGCGTAGCATGAAATGGGTGAGGAACACCTGACAGTCACCCCCTTAGCCAGGTGACAGAGGTCAACGTCATCTGTGATGAGCCCAGTGATAGGATGAACCTCGATACCACGCGATGACAAGGGTGCTCTACTCCTGGGGTCTCCTCCCCAAGCCCGTAAGTCCTAATCATGAGAAAAACATCAGGTAAATTCCAGCTGAGGGGTGTCCTATGCGATACCTGGCCAGTGCCCTTCAAACTGTTAAGGTCATCGAAACCAAGGACAGCCCGAGAAACACTCACAGCTCAGAAGAACCTAGGGAGACAGGATGCCGGACAGTAGCATGGTGTCCTGGGAGGGATCCTGGGACAGAAGGACGGACACTAGGGAAAAGCTAGTGAGGTCCACGTACGGATGGAGAGCAGCGAATAATAGTATATGCTGTGGCAGATGTACCCTCGTTGTGTTAAGTGTTTATGGCGGGGAAGCTGGGGAAGGGCGTGCAGGAACCCCGTGCAGCGTCTCTGTAACATTTTGGTAAAACTAAAATTTATCTACAACAGAAAGTTTATTTAAATATAAGAGAAAAATGTCACAAAGGAACTCCCAGTCATTGTAGATCATTTTTTCTCCATTTCGCTGTGCGATTCTCCATCCCTGGTTGTACCAACATCTATTAATATTATTTTCCTATGTGACAAGGGTGCCTGGTAATAACCAGGATACCTGTGTGGCGTGAGGTTGCTTTTCCTCCTGCGGTCCCCGTGCCACAGGCGGGACAGGTGACAGGCTCCACGTCTTTCCTGACCCCTGCTCTCCAGGGAAGGGCAGCTTCTGCGAGCACCCACCCTGGGCACATGCTTCCAGCGGCCCAGGGCAGCGAGGATTCTCAGACATAACCAGGACTCTTCTGCTGCATCACAGCCAACCTTACAGCACGTTCACCCGAAGCCACTCATCATCTCCCGTTTTAACAGACAAGAACACCTCAACTTTTTATTTCTGCCTCCGAAGTCCCCAGTGCACCATTCTTAGAGTGGTGTTTGAATTTTATTTCATGTTGGCTTAGAACTAGTGTTTCCTTTATTTGTAACTTTCTGAAAAGCTTAGGATCCGGCAGGCGGCTTCTGAAGAGTGAAGGACAGGAAACATTCTTCCCTGAAACAGGAGGGAAAATGGTTAATTTCAATCGTGATGACAGTTTCTCAGTGAACAATGGTCTCCGGGAGCTGACACGGGGCAGTAATGAGTGAGGGAGAGAACTGAGTCACAGCTGCGCGGTGCAATCACCGCAGACATCGACTCTCTTCCAGCCAAAATTCTATTAATACGAGTGTCAGCCCGAGAGTGGATCTCGGTGTGGGCGCCTCGGAACAGCACTGGAGAGAAAATGAAGACCATCCTCAGGGACAGACTTCGCTTTTTCTCCGAGAGAGTCTTCATTATTCAGGCATTGTGATGCTTTTCCTTTATTTGTGTAAAGATTAAATTGCACATGATTTCTAGTGTTTCTGCTACTCCAACTGTCATAGGTCGGTGACCTTCATGCCAGGGAGATAATAGATACATCGTCTCTGCTCAGCGACCGCTGTTTCTGCACAGCTCACTACTTCCCTATTGTTATAAGTCGAAAGCAATTAAATAAAAATACAAGATAAGGCATTGCAAGCATCCTGAGGATTTCATATACCTCCTTCCGTAGCCGTAGTCTCGTAGCAAGATGCGTTATTATCTAGTGGAAGATTGAGAACCAGCAATGCATGTGAGGAACCTCAGTTATGGGAGAAATGAAACATTGAAGAAAATTCAGGTGGAAGAACCTTCATATTGTGACCTCGAGAAACAAGCTCGCCACGCGTTTGAACTCCCTGTCCTGGTGCTATCTCTAGTTTTGTTCAATTTCCTGTGCTCCCTGTTGACACATACATTTAATTAATATTGGTAAGCTCATCTTTGGAATAAAATAGTAAAAAAAGAATACCGGATAGTTCCATCTTTTTAATGGTTGCTCCAGTGATAAGGATCTAGTAGTTAATATTTAGGAAGAATTGCCATAATAAATATAATTTGATATTTTTATAACAAAAATAATGAGTGTACTCTAAAATGTACATTCAGACAAGTGTCTCACTCAGACAAAATGGCGGCGCCGCTATTGATAATTTCCAATTTCTGTTGAGCCTAAAAATGCCGCTATTGATAATTGATACATTCTTCAGTCTCCCTGTTTCCCTACAGCTGGCACCATTCCCTTTCCTACTTGAGGCTAAGAGTAAAAATAATCCCCCTCTAACCGACCCAGTTCCTCCTTTGGCTGACCTAGAATTCAATTGTTTTCAAATTCCAACCAGCCAATGGCAGATTTCTCCCTCCAGGAGGATCAAATGCCCCAGAAGCGGTTTCAACCACACGCAGTGCCTGTATACAGCACCCCTGCTGCTTCAGGTCCCATCTTTGTTACCATCCTGGGTGTAGCATACAGTTAGAAGCCCCTGCTCTTACCACTGGTCTCTGCATCCCCAGCTTCCCGGAGACAAGGAAGGGGGCTTCGAGCCGCTCTTGGTCCCAGCATGTGCGGTTCTCGTGCAGCCCAGACGACACCATATGGTCATGGAACAGACGGCCTCTGAGCTCCACCCTGTCTTCTGAGACCTGGAGCATCTGCGTCAATGCCCCTCCCCGGTCCTTGATGGGACGTGTTGCCAGCTGTCCTGGGCTGGGGTGCCCACAGCTCCTGGAGTTTCCATCCCTCCATCCGTCCCACAGATGGAGGAGTCTGTCCTTCCGTCCCTCCTTCAGGGAGGCGCTCCGATAATCCGGTCACACACACCCCACTCCCCGTGAGCAGTGACTCACAGACTCGCTCCCAGAATCCACCCTGCCGGCTGTGGGCTCCAGCCTTGCTGAGCCCTCCCCGTGATGCCACCACGGCGCCCTGTCCGTGTGTGAACCCCCCTCGCTCCCACACTGAGGGCTGAGCTGTGTAACCAGTAGGCGGGGTGGGAATGAGTGAGACGGGGAGTGCAGGCCTCCCAGCTTCTGCCTGGCACGCTGTCGCGGATGAGCAGCCTGGGGGGGTGGAGGAGAGGCCTGCAGACAGTAGCCGCGTGGGTGAGCTGTCTGCGGCAGACGCTGCAGGCCCGGGAGGCCACAGAGGGCTGCGGCCTGGCCGACTGCTGATGGCCTCCTCGTGGGAGGCGCCGTTCCCGCGAGGCTCAGAGCCCCATGCCGAGCTGCTCCCGGATGCGCCACCCCCAGACCCTGTCCGAGACGACAGATATTCATTGTTGTTCGAGATGCTCCCTGCGAGGGCAGCAGAAAACTGAAGCACAGACGTCAGGACTGAGCCCATCACGCCTCTAAGTCCACAACAAGACCACCCTCCCAGGACACCCCGCTGCCTGGGCGCCCCTCGGGACGGCCGAGCACCCACCCACGGCCGCACTCCGCAACATCGCACCATCTCTTGTCTGCTAAGCCCTCTCCTCTCAGTGCTCGTCTGCTGCTTGCTCTGTTAAAACCTGCTTCGCCCCAAAAGTGCTGTTTCTCCTGTGAGCTGCCCAAAGGGAGCTGCTTTCTCTCTCATGTAACTTGGATCTCCTTGATTTTTAATCATTTCTATCCCGTTGTCCTTTTTCCTTTGTCAAAACCTCCAGCTTTGAAAACGATGCCGCTAAACTCTACCGCTGACTAGATGATGTCTTCTCGAAGTTTGACTTCCTGTGTCCATGGATTTCCCCCGCATCACTGTTGTAATAACACAGGACGGCTGTAGGTTGTCACGTCCCCATAGATGAGGCTTCCTCACCTGGGTCTCAGCTTACAACAACTTACGATTCTACAACTTAGATTAGTGTTGAAGATTGCTTTGCATATTACTTTTGGGATAAGAGGGTAATATGTGGGGTTATTCCTAGAATTTGATTTATAAAACAGGAACAATTTTGAATATTTCTAGTATAATCATCTATGTCTGGACATTGTTAAGGAATCCACTCAGACACACACACACACACACACACTGAGAGAGGACAGACCCTCGCATCTTGCCCCTCAGCAGAGCAGCTAGGGTGGCACTACTCACAGGAATAGCTCTTCATGATTCCGTTCCCAAATCCTGGCCTGGCCTCCCCAGTCTGCCGGCGCCAGCCCCTGACTCGAAGAAACCTCATGTGCGTCGGTTCTCGGGAGCATCTCCATCCCTACCCCTTCTGAGCTGTCTAGGGCCAAACGGCTCAGAAATAAATGAAATCACAACATATCAGGTGGGTCCATCGGTGAGCGCACTCACTGGCCGTGAATGAGCAGGTGAGCAAACGGCAAACCGGCCCCAGATACTGGACGCCATGCTGTGAGTTTTAGATGGAGCTTCGGATCCTAATACCAGTAGGGCCTGCTGCTTAGGAAGAACGGGTGGTGGTGTAGCACCTTAATAGGAGGAGAATAACAGCAGTGGTTCTCAGCCACCCCCTCCAGCCATGCCCCTCGGGACATCTGGGGACGTTGGGGAAAGAGATGCTGGTGTCCAGTGGAGACAGGTAAGGGATGCTGTTGCTGAAAGCCCTACAATACACAGGACGGCTCTCACCACAGGGAATTCCTGGGCCCAAAATGTCAAGAGAGCCAGACTGAGGAACCTGGCCTGGACTAAATGTAAGGGAGAACACAGGAGGCTGTCACTCACAGGTGGCCTGGAGGGCTTTGAAGGAGAGGAAGCACTTACGCTCATACTCAAAGTGGGAACGGTGTCTGGGAACCTGGTGGGGCTGGGAGGCATGGTACAGGAGCTGGGACGTCCGGGCAGGAATGTAAGAGGCTGCTTCTTGTTCCATTTGGTGGCAAGACAGGAAACTTGAAGAGTAGAATGCGGGTATGTTTGGAAGACTTGACTAGAACCAGAAGAAGGAAAGAGAGATGATCTATGTTTAAAGCCTTCGAGAGTTAATGCTGTTTAAAGACGCATCTCACTGAACTCTAACTCAAAAAGTTCTAAAAGATTTTCAATGTCACTGACCATCAGAGAAACGCAAATGAAAACCAGTGAGGTGTCAGCTCACGGCCCTTAGGATGGCTACTATCAGGAAAAAATACTTGGAAAAAAGCAAGGATATGGAGAAATGGGAACCCTTGTACACTGTTGGTGGAATGTAAAATGGTGCAGCCACTAAGGAAAGCAGTATGGTGGTTCGTCCAGAAATTAAAAATAGAATTACCACATAATCCAGCAAACTCCCTTCTGGATATATATTCAAAAGAATTATAAGGAGGGTCTGGAAGAGATATTTACGCACTTGTGTCTCTAGCAACACTATTCACAATAGCCCAAATGTGGAAGCAACGTAAGTGTCCGTGGACAAATGAATGGATAACTAAAATGTGCTCCATCCGTGCAGTGGAACGTTATTCAGCCTTAAAAAGGAAAGAAGTCCTGTTACAAGCTACAGTGTGGAGGAAACTTGAGGATTTTGTGCTCAGTGAAATAAACCAGTCACAAAAAGGCAAATACTGCATGATTCCACTGAGGCAATGTTTCTAGGAGACAGAGACAACTCACAGAGACAGAAAGCAGAGTGGGTTCCCAAGGGCTGGGGGAGGGGAAAGGGCACTTATTATTTCATGCGGACAGAGTTTTAGATTTGCAAGGTGAAAATATTGTGGAGATCTGTTTCACACCAATCTGAATATACTTAAAACTACCGAACTGTACACTTGGAAAAACTGAGATGGCAGAAGTCTTATGTGTTTTTATCACAATCACAAAAAAGTTCTTCATTTGATTGAGGAACCATGGCTCTCTGGGTATGAGTGTGACCCTGTGCTCAAAACGACCTGGGGCTGAATTGCTCAGTTATTCATTCAACAAAGACGTGTAAAGTGTCAGCAGGTTGAGGTCACTGTGCCCCATTGTAGGGATGACACTGTCAACTCAAAGAGCTAAAAGAAGCTTCCTTCTGTTGCTGGGAGCTTACAGTCCAGTAAGGAGGTGGATGCTGATTTAACCATAGCCCAAGCAGTGAATTTCAACTGTGATAAGTGCTACTGAGGGTAAGGACATGCGTGCACGAGGTCTTTAGTAGGAGGTGGGTGTCAGGGGGAACAGCCTTCAGACAGACCTGTACTCTGAGACGGAGCCTCACTGAGTGCATGGGGTGGGGAGCACAAGGGTGAGGGGCTTCCAGACAGAGGAGTCTGAGCGGGGACAGGGTGTCCTTGGGGAGGGAATTGGGCTGAGCATCTGCTAGAGGAGGAAAGTCGAGGGAAGTGAGATGCTGGGTGACGAAGGGCTCAGGGAAGGTCTTCACGTTGGTTGAGAATTTTGCTCAGTATCCTAAGAGATTGGGAAACCCCTGAAGGGTCTTGTAATAGACGGACCATGTGCATCCCCCCAAATTCTTAGGTTGAAATCCTAACCCTCTGTGTGATGGTGTTAGGAAGTGGCGGCTCTGGGACCTGATGAGGCCATGAGGGTGGGGCTCTCATGATGAGATTAGTGCCCTCATAAAAGAGACCCCAGAGAGCTCCCCAGACCTTTCCACTGTGCAGGGACACAAGGTGAAGTCAGCCGGCTGCAGCCCGGGAGAGGGCTCTCACCAGACCCGGGTTGTGCTGGCACCTGTATCTGGGACTTCCAGCCTCTGGAACTGTGAGGAAGCAATTGTTGTTGTTTACAAGCGACCCTGTCTGTGGCACCTTGTTATAGCAGCCAGAATGGACTAAGACCAGATCAGCAGCGTTTATGAGAAATGGGGTATGTAGTGGGAAAGCTTGGATGTGCAGAGAACCTCTGGGGTCCTGCGATGCAGCTCTGTTATCTGCCTCTGGTGACCCATTCGGGGTTTTCTGCTCAGGGATGCTTGGAAGCTTCTTCTGCAAAGGTGGACGACACCTGGTTGGGGGAAGTCTTCATACCTCCAGGTAGCAAAATCACTTCCAAGCAGAGCTTTGTGAGAGATAATTTTAAAAATTAATCTATGTCTTCAGTATGAACCTCAGTCCTCTCTACAATCACATAATTTCCTTCTGTGTAAAATGCTTCTAATTACTGCATTTCTGTGTGCTTTAAAACTTCTGTATATTACAGTAGCATTATTATATATTTTCCCTTAAAGTGTTCGAGGCACATTCTCTTTTTTTAAATTAATTAATTAATTAATTAATTTTAGCTGCGCTGGGTCTTCGTTGCTGTGTGCAGGCTCTCTCTAGTTGCAGCAAGCGGGGGCTACTCTTCGTTGTGGTGCGCGGGCTTCTCATTGAGGTGGCTTCTCTTGTTGCAGAGCAGGGGGTCTAGGTGTGTGGGCTTCAATAGTTGTGGCATGCAAGCTCAGTAGTTATGGCTCGTGGACTCTAGAGCACAGGCTCAGTAGTTGTGGTGCATGGGGGCTTAGTTGCTCTGCAGCATGTGGGATCTTCCCGGACCAGGGATTGAACCCATGTCCCCTGCATTGGCAGGCGGATTCTTAATCGCTGTGCCACCAGAGAAGTCCCTCGAAGCATGTTTTCATCGGTGGGTGCTTGTAAGGAATGATAGGGTAGCGTCCCCCTTTCTTTATGGTACTGAAGGAACCTGACTCACCCCTGGTGTCTTCATCTCAGATGACTTTCCTGAGGGTTTTACCTGGTGCCTCTACCCCAGAGGAAGGTCCCTTCTCACCTTGATGATGGAGCATGTGAGATATTGCCGCCCAGAGCCCCCACTGCAAGAGCAAGAAGGGGTATGAGGCACTCATACCAGAATCTCAGTGTCCATGTTGGTTGCCCCGAGCACCACGGGCAACCTCAATGGTGCATCAGAGGCGTCTGTGGGCACCATTCCTGAGATGCTTTCCTTGGTTGGAGATGGGAAGCTGCTGTCCATTGCCAGTGAGCCTCTGGCCAGATGCTTTGCCGACTCCCTCTCTGGTTTGCATGGGTGTTTGCTGTTGGTCACTGAGAGGGGTCCTCCACCAGAGTCAGCGCACAAGCCAGGAGATAATGACCATGGACGGCAACCCTCCCAGGCGCCTGCATCTCTGGTTGCCAGGACAGATGCTCTGAGCACCCCACTTCCCTCCGAGGGCTCCGCTGCACCTCTCCTCCTGGAGCCTAGTTTCATGGAGCTTCCCAGAGCGTTTGGGGAGCAGGGCTCCTACTTTGCCCATGTTCCTTCCCCTTCTGAGTGTCCTTCATGAATGTGCAATGCAGCTTTTCAAAACACAGATAAAAAAATAATGGATCAGATGATATCAAGACCTAGCACCAATTGTGACAACTCCGCAAACCTGATACTAAAGAATCCTTCCCATTCATCGCAGCCCTATGGAGCTGACAGATTCCACATCCTTGCCACCACAGGCAGCCCTGCCGTGCTCTTGTCCTGGTCCCCAGCAGAGAAACTCGACCTTCGGTTTCCTCAAATTGTCTTCCAAAAGCTTCCTAACACCTTGTTGGACTTCTCCTAGAATATGAGCACTTAGTCCAACCCCAGTGGTGACCCAAACACGCTGAAATTAGACCACTCCGTGCTGGTGACTGTTTCTCCTGAATATTTGAATGTTGACAACTTTAACTAATAAACAATTCTCCCAAAGTCTAAAATGCCTGTAATTTGTCTTTTTTTCTAATATATCACTGAGATCTACCTCATCTTGAAAAAATTGACCAAATTATTTGGGGAAGGTGGAATTAGACAAGAACTGGAGACCAGCCTTTGGAGGAGGGCAGCGTTAGCCCCCGAGCCCCCAGCCCACGGAGGACGCAGCAGTCTCCCTGCAGCCCCCTCGGCTCCCAGGGCCTCTGCTCGTAAAGGAGTCCCCTCCCTGCCCCACTCCCAGGGGAGGCTCCTTCCACAGCTTCACTCTGGAAGAATTCTCTGGAATTCACACTCCCCAGCCACCCTGCCCTCATCCACTGACAACACAAATGCATTTTTCAGATCATGATTGAACACAGTTAAAAATTAATGGAAAATTCATGGTGTATTCTGTTAACTTTTTTCAGTCTATTTCCCTAAGCAAGGTTAAACCTAAGGGCACATTAAACAGATTCAGTAAATGACTTTGTTATGTATCAATGACAGTACAGACACACGTACAGAAAAGTTGCACAATTTCTTTAATAAAATTATAATGCCATTCAAACTTGACTGGAAACCTTTTCACTCTAATTCTGTGTGTCTGTGTGTGTCTGTGTGTGTGTGTGTGTGTCAGTGGGTGTATCTATGTGTGTATGTGTCTGAGTATGCATGTCTCTCTGTGTGTATATATCTGTATGTGTCTGTGTCTCTTTGTATTTGTGTGTGTGCCCATGTGTATGTCTCTGTTTGCCTGTGTGTGTACGAGTATGTGTGTCTCTCCCTGCCTGTGTGTGTGTCTCTCCCTGCTTGTGTGTGTTAGTGTGTGTGTGTCTGTGTCTCTCTGGGTGTGTGTGTGTCAGTGGTGTGTCTGTGTGTGTGTCTGAGCATACATGTATCTCTGTGTATACGTATCTGTGTGTGTCTCTGTCTGCTTGTGTGTGTGTCTATCTGCCTGTGTGTGTGTGTGCCTCTGTCTGCCTCTGTGTGTGTGTGCATGCGTGTGTGTGTGTATGAGCTCTGAGACCATGTGCACGTCCATCGATCGGCCCCCTCTTCTCTGATCGCAGACCTCCCTTGTTCCCGGCTAAGGTACAAGTCTCAGCTGTGAGCTCTGCAAGCTTACTTCATTACTGTATATCATCTGGTACAAAGTCAAACCTGATAAATTAAAGACCAAAAAATAAAAGCAGAGAAGCGGCTGGCTGCGTTCTTTCTCAGTGAATCACAATTAGCAAATAAATGAATAGATGACCCTTCATTGTTCCTATCATTAAAAAAAAAAGGGACGCGGGCTACTGGGAGGATTTTTCGCTAATCGGTCATACGCATCTGCAGCCCCTGTCTCCCAGTCTGCGGGCTGTGGTCCCCTGGCCCAGCCTGTTTATCGAGGTCCCCGAAAGCCCAGAAGCCCACAGGTCAGAGAACGGGGTTTTGACGGATTATGGGATTGTAACTGTCCAGGCCAGCTGACAGCTTTTATTGGCTGGGAGGATGAGCCTGTAAACCTTTATATAATTATTGTATTAAAGACACTGGGCCTCTGTGTTGATGGTGCTTGTTCAGGGATCAATGTGAAGATAATTTCAAAAATGAATAGTAAGTATTGATCGTCCTACGGTGGAGGCTTATCAGTGGCTGAGGCCGGTGACTGCGATTATAACTTCAATGTCATTTATGATGATATGATATGTATTGCTGAGGAGCAATTTAAACAAAGGCTGATTTAATTCACAGTGGATTTTTGTAGTGTGATGGGTAATAAATCACAATCTATGTAATTTTTAGAAATGAACACATGTTGGCAGTGGTTCAGGGCAGTTCCTGAGAGATCTGGGAATGGCCGGGGAGGGGGTTTCAGCGCAGAACCTTCTGAATGATTGGGCTGTGCTTGTTTCTGGCATTCACATGACCTTGGGGTCCCTGCTGGCAGCCGCTGGTTAATTTTCTTCACTGAGGACACAGTTTAACTTTCTATCTGTCTGCCAATTACCTGACATTTTCAACTTATCACCTTCTATTTTTTAAATGATTGGAGGCACATCCACATTTTGACGTTTTTTTTAAAGCAGGTATTCATTGTGTTTGATGCTGAGGCATCCCTCGGTCACCCTGCTGTACAATCTCTTTTGGCTAAGAAAATTAGCACCGGTTTACATAACCGCATAAAGAAAAAATCCAGCCACGTTTTAATTGCTATTTCTCACACATCCTTGGTTAGATGTTGTCAACTTCCAAGTTTCCATCTTCAGGCTGGGCTATGAGTGGAGACTGTCAAGTGGTCTCTCGGGGAAATCACACTCCGAGGTGCTCATTGGAAGAGGGTTTTCTTCTTTAGAAACAGATCCTTGTAAGCGAATCATTAAGGAATATTGAAATAACGTGAATGTACTGATGAAGCCCTCCAAACATAGAAAAATTGGAGCAGCGGCCATGAATGATAACTTGTTGATTGCGGGTATTATGGTACCAACAACCCATCTTACATCTGTGCATTGCAAAGGAAATGAATTTAGGTATTTCAAAGCTAGTGGGTGCGGACTGAGCCCTAGGAAAGAGTCTTAAAGGATTAGAAACTAAAAATAGAATCCAGGCTGGGTCTGCAAGAGGCCAGAGTCCCCTGGTCCCACTCTGATGGGTCACATGGAGAAACGGGGAGGACCCCAGGCACACAGCCACAGGGAAATGGAGTGGTCGCATGTCCCAGGTCAACTTTTATAGTAAGTGATTCAGACTCAATAAACAAGGACAAGCTATTGGAGAGGAGTTCTCTCAGTTTATAGATTTATAACCATGGCCCTGTTACTCCAGATTCTCCAATGCACAGCACACAGGCTTTAGCCCCAGGGAGTAAAATTAAGAGAACTGTGGTAGGATCCTCTCCTTTGATTTTCACCTTCTTATTTTTTGATATGTTAAATCTCCCTCTGTTTTCTAAAAGTAGTCATGGTGTTATGAATGCTCCCTTTTCTCATGGTGGGAAACCTTCTGTTTTCTTTTTATGTAAGGTACCTGTATCATGATTTTGAGGACGTGTGCTTCTCGTAGCCAGCGTGAACATGGTGACCATGGCCGTCTCCACCTATTTACCCCATTAAAAAAAAGCGCTGTATTAAGTACTAATGATCTCACAGACACGCCCCCCACGTTTTCTCCACCTCTGAGTCTCCAAGGCTGTCTGCCCCACTTTCTAAATTGCGTTTGTCTCTGACCTCGTGGAACACACTCTTCCCTGTTTCCGCTTCAGTCTCCTTACGTTCATCACAGGAAACATCACGCCCCCCTCATTCTATTATCACCAAATCGCATGGAAAAGACCTCCAGGTGGTCCCACGGTCTTGGGGATGGCATACACGTCCCGAGTAGGAAGAGGGACGATCATCCCGGATCTTCACCTGCACAGACCTGGCTCCAGCTGCCAAAGCTCTGCTCCCCAGAAGCCCACCACCACGTCCCACGTGGCGGCCGGCGGTGGTCCTTCCTTGCCCACAACCGTTTCCTCTGAAGATGCTTCTAAGAGAATAAAGCTCCTCGTCACACAGGGATACTGTGTCCTCTAGTTTTGACCTTTGACTTACAGTCTAGAATTGGACTTTTTACCATCAAAACATTGAAATAAATGCACTACTACAGACATGGACAGAGTTCCTGCCATTCGCTGGGCATGATGCTAAGTCCTCTAGCAACAGAGACAAGATGAGCCTCTCTCTTTACAGAGTTCCTCACCCAGAACGTGGGAGCCACATGCTGGGACTGTGGTGGGACTCCACCACGGTCGACAAAACCAGAGAAGTGCTGCCTGTTCCAGGGCAGGGTCGGCCATCTAAGACGTCTGTCTGGCTGGAAGGCGAGGTCAGGCTTCTCAGAGAAGTGGCGGGCAGCTTCACTAGCTGGACAAAGTGAAAGGCGCTTAGTTAAGAGAGCACAGCGTGTAGAAAGATGTGAGGTCTTGAGACAGCACACATGTTGGGGAAGGGAGAGAGCGAATCTTTAACTGGGGAAAGGGAACACCAGCAAGCGTGAAAATGGGGGAGATCGTTTTTAGGGACAAGGGTTACTTTTAATCCCACCATTTCCATATTCTATTGTTCTGATGAATTATCCATTTAATAGCTTCCTCAGCAATCATTTTGGAAAGTTATACCCATAAAATACTATAGTCTTTAAATTTTCACCAAATTAAGGCTTCATCACCTCCTGTAATAAGGATACAGTTACAGTGGTAGCGCTGTACTGTACGGAAGAGCCAGTGCACGTCTAACGAGGAAAACGCCTTTGCATCTTGAGTTTTCTACCCTTTCCAATGATCCATTTCTACTGGCAATAGGAGTAGAAGTGTACCTAACTGACTTTTCAATCTGAATGTGGTGTTTCCTCACTAAAGTTAGAAACTGATAGTATATGGAAAAACCTTATGTTGTATTATTTTTATTTATGGTTCCCTTTGTTTTGCTTTGGTTTCAACGTATTCTTGAAAATACTGTCCTGGGAGAACATGTAACAAGAAGATATGTGACCTGAGGGATTGGTGTCATCTTAACAATTATAACCTTTCAATCTCAAAGCATGACCCTAAGAAAGAAAAGGTCGAGATCTTTCGAGTGACTTACCTTGTACTGATGATATCATGTTTGTATACTATTTTATTTAGCTATGTAGTATATATTTATTTTATTTAGTTAATATTTAAATGTTGTGCTTTCTTGTCTTTGCAGGGGGATGGTGGAAGGAACATTGCAATTTTATTACCATTGTTGTTATTAATCACGGCGAGAGTTTCCGCATATCGAACGCTTCTAAGTGTAAACCAGACACTGTGACGATGTTTTTCAGAAACAATCTCATTTCAGCTTTGCAGCGGCTCTCTGGGTCTGGGACAGTGGCTATAATTATTCCCATTTTACAGATGAGGAAATAGACGCACGAAGGGAAGCCACCCAGCCGCGGCCACACGGCTCCTCGGGTTGGGCAGAAATGCAAACTCAGATCTGCCGGATCCCAAAGTTAGTGTCTCAAAATGAGTTGGAGCCTCTAACGGACATTCTTTTTCTCTAACTGGATTACGACCCAAATAATTTTGAGAAAAAAGGGCATCTCATTATATTTCTCCATTATCTATTCTGAAAATATCAGCTCTCATAGTTGAGAGAAAGGACAACAAAATTCTGCCTTAGGTTTGCATGAGCGGGTTAATTACAGGCCCTCTGAAGTCCCATTCTGTGCCTCATCAATGATACACTGAACCACTGGTCCCCCCGGATTTATCAAGCCCTCCCCCAGACCCTGAGCCAGCTGACGGCCCCTCCTGAGGATGGACTGGCCTCCGGACGAAACAGTCTCGGGGCTCCTTTTGCCCTCCAGCCACTCCTGCACATCTACCCTCGCCACACCCGGGCCCCCAGCCTTCTCTGTCCTCCCTGGACGAGAAGACCCTTCAACTGACCCTTAAGATGCTAGGAGACCTCATGGTCAGAACAGTCGCAGAGGCGGGGACCTCTGCCACAGCCGCCCCCATGGGCATCGTCCCTTCACTCCCCTGGCAGTAATCCTTCCAAACAAGTTCTCCTTGCTGAGTCTGGATCTGTCTTTTACTGGACACCGATCTCTATCAATATGGAATAAATTATGCTCAATGAATTCAACTTTTATGAAGCAAATGGCTTCCTCTTCGGGTTACATGAACCCAGTTCTACCATTGTGACAGCCACATACACAGACGTCTCTGTCCCTCCTTCAGAGCTCCCACTACGTGTTAGTCTCACAGTTCTGGAAGACTCCTGAACAATTATTTTAAGTGGCAACAGATTTTATACATGAACAGATAACAGAGTAGGCGGCTCTGTGTCCTATGTTATGAATTCTGTTCAATTAAATAAACTGTCGTGCCTACATCCTCCCTCCTGTGTTCACCAGGGTGGCCGTGAATAACAGTGAGGAGATCAAACCCTACACCTCAATGAACAGAGGCTGAGGGCAAGTGGTCAGGCACCGGCCGCGGCTGGACCACACCAAGCTCGTAAAGAAAGGCCCTGCGTGTTGTGAGAAGCCAGCGTCCAGCGCCTGCTCACTTGTGTTAGCGGAAGGGGTCAGAGATGCGGATAAATCAATGTGTCCGACTATCCTAAAATAATTACTATTGATCTATGGAAGACTGGAATTCTTGCCTTTATATTTGAATATCGATATATATGACACCCTGGCAATCCAGAGTCTTTCAGTTAAAGTGATGATGACACCTTCTAAAAATACCCATCCGAAGCGTGCCTGCCAACGCCCTGCCCTCCGAGTCCTTCCTTATACCCCTCACCCACTGTCCACCACGCCCCTCCCCGACCAGCAGCATGGACCACCTCTTAGAACGCGCCGGAACTTTATAAGTTGTGGTTCCTGCTGGAAACACGTGGCTCATCAAATAGGACAGTTTGGGGCCACTCACAGGAATGGGCCGGTGGGAAGGGCCCGGGATGCTACTTGGAGGCCAGGTTTACAGGAGGGGTGCAGGGAGAGCTTCGAGGACTGAGAGTCAAGTAAAGGAAGCGCTCCTGAGACCCACATGGAGAGTAGTGGGGAGATGCTCCCTCTGCAGGGGCCGTGGTTTTCAGTGGTGGGTTCAGCTGCCTTGCTTCCCCCAGAAGGGAGCTGAGGGACACCCCACCCCTGGGGTCTCCATCTGCTGACCCCCGCTGGAGAACCAGTGGCACCTTGAATGGAGCCCATGCGGTCAGCCTCTGTGGGCACAAGGTGGGTGGGCAAGCGAGGGCGGGGGTCTGAAGAGGGAGAAAAAAGACGCCCGTCACTGATAACCCACCGCTGGGTCCATCCTAGGACACCCGTGACGTGACGCTAGAGCAGAAGCACAAACCTTACGAGCTGACAACTAAGTAAAAGAGATGTCACGTGTGCTCGTTCCTGAGCTGCAGTGATGATGTACCTGACGACGGAGGTAGAAACAAAGCTGACTTAACCTCATGTGAAAGCTTATGGGTGACTTGATGGGGAGAGTGAACCTTTAGACAAGAGAGTCGTGTGCTGTTGACAGACGTCAGGGGAAACCACTCGAGCTGCGGGCGCTAAAGAAATGCAAGTAGGGTAATGCAGAGAAGTGGGGAGTTGTTCGGAGGTCCTGGGAAGCCTGTAAACTACTTCTGTAGACAAGAAAGAAGCCCCAGGGTTCCCAGGCAGAGGATGGGGGGCACTCCTCCGCGTGGAAGGATTATGTAGCAGTGACGTAACGGGTGGACTTGAGGTGAGGGGAGCTGGAGACAGGAGAACCGGTTGAGGAGTGACTGCAATTGTACAGAGATGCAGGTCTCGGTGATGCTTAGGGCAGCTAGGGAGGTTTCAAAAAGGAGCAGACGTAATTCAGGGACCACTTAGAAGCAAATTTCAATGAAGGGAAAGGAGACAGACTCAATATTCTTATTGATAAGCCATTAACCAGTAATAAAGAGGGGAAGAGAATCGGATTAGGGATGCTTTCGAGGGACGTACACATGAGTTTCAGATTTTTTTTTGGTTTCATTTTAAATGATCTGCAATTTATAACAAAGCAGAAACAAGGAATTAAAAGTGACCATAAAGCATAATGATAGCTTCTAAGAAATAACCACTGGTTTTACCATTTCTAATACATTCATTATTAAATATTGTATAATTGTTAGTGGCAGACATAATCTTCTATATAGGAACTAACACAACAGTTGACAGCTAGAAGGGACCGAATAAACTTGTGTTGTATAAATAAATTTTCTTTGTAGAAATTTAAATCATACATATATATATATATATATATATAAAATCTCATAATATGTGCTTACTATAATTTTTAGCTATTTATTCTTGGAGATTTTAAGTTATTTGTAATTTTCATTATCATAATATGATAAATATTTTACAGAGAAAAGTTTCATTATTCTATGATGGTTTGTTTAGTAGAAATTAAAATTTGTTGGGGACATGTTTCAGAGCCTCAGCCTTTAGACGGCTATCCAGATGGAGTTGTCTTGCAGGCAGTAAGGAACACTGAAATACTGAATCTACATTGCACGTTCCTAATCTTCCCGTCTCTATCATTATTATTTTTTTTTTTGGAGAAAGCTCAGGAAGCCTGGAAATGGCCAGTGACTTAGACCAACATGTAAGATAGAGACAGGAATGCAATGGCCCTTGGAGAAGGGCTTCCGGGGATGTGAGAAGTCGGGGCTGCTGGGGAGTAGATGAGGGGGACGTTTGCATGGGTGCAGCCCCAAGAAAGGCGTGCAGGGTGCCATTACCTCCTCAACAAAACCGCTGAACATTTTTGTTTCCTTTCCCTCTGAGGACAAGGTCAGGGCTTGCAGCACCGATCTGGGCTTGCTGGGCTGTAGAGCTGGGTCAGAGCCCGAGGCTGGGTGATACCGCTCACCAAGAAGGTGCAGACGAAGAAAAGGTAACTCCCGGGGGAGACCGTAGTGGCAACAGGGAATGACCAGGTGGTGCAGAAGCCCAGGAGAGAAGGTCATCGGAGTAAAGCATTTCCAGGGTCAAAATATTTACCTACAAGATATTTTCCCCAAAGACTTTTAAAAATACTATCAGATGCCTTCATTTCCGAAAGGGTGCGTCCAAGGCATCCTTCAGTCCCCGCTCTCCCTTGCTCCTGGATATCCTTCGATATGAAAGGTCAAGGTCCACTGCAGGAAGCTCATCTTTGCGAGCAAGAGGGCGCACGTGGGGGCGGGGTCTGTGGAAGCAAGGCGAGCAGGACGGAAGCGGCAGCACCTTGTAGAGGAGCCAGTGCAGGCTGCACGCTCTCTTGTCAGCTTCAGTCTCGAGTGAGCAGTGAGCTCACTGCCGCTCTAGACAGTATTTCCTGTTGCCAAGGCGTGAAGGAGCTAATTGTGTTTTAAATAGCTCACCTTACAAAGAATTTTCTCTCGCCATGTGAAAAGAGCTGTGACTTATTAATTTTCCTTTCTATTATTTGCTATAGACTTTCTCTAGCATCTTCTTCATAAATCACTGCTCTATTGAAACCAATCCTGAAATCACAGTGTAATTAGTGTAGACTGCAGGACATGTGTGAAATAAAACATATCTCAGCAGCACCCTTTCAGGAGGCAGTGGAAGGGGCCCTTCCCTGAGGATTCCCAGGATAGCATCTCTCACCTTGGCAGACAGTCCAACATAAAAGGTGACACAACTCGGGGGTAGGCACTTAAAAAAGATTGCCGGGAGATGCTACAAAGAACTAAATTAGTAAAGGAAACTTAATTATCTTGTCTCCAGCCTTCCTCTGGTCAGTATCCCAATTGAACGGAGACAAAACTCAGCATTTTTATAAAGGTACTACTTCAGACTTACAATGATTCTTTTCTCAACCATCTATCTAGAAATGCCCTTGTCATGTTTGTTTCTTTTCTTCAGATTTAGAAAGAGCATTAAACCCGATTCATTAAAGTATAAATATCGACACTCCCCTCTTTTTTTTTAAAGCAGCCAATTTTGACAGCTTTCCAACTTAAAAATGGGACCAGAGAAATTTTTAAAGAAATAAACTGTGTAGTATGAGCCACTCGCTTAGACACATATCAAAATACTGTAGAATGTTCTGTCATGCTGCCTCTTTTTATTCATACACAAACACACCCCACATGTATGTCATAATAAAGACAGGAGAGAACATTCTTTAAGCCACAGGTGTCAGTGTTAACAAGGTACAGAAAATGGGATTCAAGTCATTTCAGGAGCACCCACATTTGTGAGAAGGATGATGAAAGAGGAGGAAGCCCATTTTCTTTGAGATTATCTATCTGCTTTTTTATAGTATTTTCAAATTGTCTTAAATGGCATTTAAATGGGAAGAGAAGAGATCCATCAGAATTGACCTTTTACTTCTGTTTGGTCTGTTTTCCATGACCTCTTTGCTCAACTTGGAATTAAAGTTAGTAGAATCCTAAATTTTTAACCATGTTGCTTTTAACCTAAAGAAAAGCAAAGTCAGTTTTTTGGGAAATTATCAATAGCAGCCTCTTCTTTCCACTTGAGTTTGGCGATGTACTCACGGTAACAGGTGTAGGTGGGAAGATTGAGCGTAGCTTTTATGTTGCTGGCCAGCCCTGTAAGGAAGAGTCCGGGTGAGCACAGGGGTCCTGGTGGACTTGGTCCAGGCTGGGAAACTTTGGGGAGTTCGTTTTCATCCATCTTCCACTGAGTTATAGGACCAGGACAGCATGCTTTCCATCTCTTGCCATTCCACTTACTTTTTTTTTTTTTTACTGTTAGTTATTCAAATGTGTGATTTTTAATTCCTAAGTTATAATGGAACCATGACCATCAATGTGAAAAGACCCAGTGATGATGGAGCAAAGAGAAGAAAAGAAGTTAAGTCCTGGAGAACCGGAGCCAACTTAACAATGGAAAGGCTACAGTGGGGATGGAAGCATTGATTACTCTTGGAAAAGTATAAATTTCAACGGTGAGAAGAATGTTTTGAAAGAAGACTACCACTGAACCCCTTAATCTTTCGTTTCTAAGCCTTTTGTTGCTTCTGAAATCTGATAATCCACTTTTTTTTCAAAATTTCACATTTAAAAAACTCTTTTTGGCTGTGCCACTTGGCATGTGGTCTTAGTTTCCTGACCAGGGATAGAACCGGGGCCCCCTGCATTGGAATCACAGAGTCTTAACCACTGGACCACCAGGGAAGTCCCTGATAATTCCCTTTTTAATTGTCATATATTTGAGACAGTTTTTAAAGGCTATTACACAAAATAAACCTGAAGATTTTATGTGTGCATGTACATATATATATATATATAAAATATTTCTCCAGTTTTCTTATACTCTGAAAATCACGCTGTGTTTTGGGGAGAAAACACGATAGCATGGTGGTAAAAATCAAAAAAGAAAAAATACAGCAAAGCATTTTTTTCCAGTAACACGTGTATGGAGTCCCTTTTGCACAGCTTGGTGCAACGGTGCCGATTTAGGTTCAGCTAAAAAGATGTGGAGACAGATACAAACCCTTGTTGCTGTTCTATAGACTCATTCTGTCCTGTTAGCCTCCGTGTGTGTACTTGTATGTCTCACACACACACACACAAACCACACAAGCCCACACACGGGTACCAATCGCCGAGGCAGCTCTCTGCCCATCTTCCCGCGGAGTATTTCTCTGTCTGCAGACCTAGCTATATGCCGTATCATGACTAGCTCAGGGGGAATCATTCGAACCAATGCAATTTACTCAATATTGGTCAGTTTGACTCCTGACCCTGGTCCCTCGGCAGCGTATCCTTGGCAACCGTGTGTGAAGTCGGAATGTGCTCATTGGTCTCATCTGTGACAGCTTGCTAAAGGCTGCTCGACATAGCCTGGTCTTTTCACAGAAAATTAGAAATCCGGTAATATACGATATTCTGATCAGATTGGTATTTACACCAGGAAAGCCACAGCCGTGGGTGTGTGCTGTCCACACCCTCCGGTTAGTTTCTTGCATAGGTCGTGTCATGGGATGGGAGTTATTTTCTTTGTTGTTTTATTTTGGGGGGAGGGGAAGGAGTTAGAGAATGTTTTATCACCTGTTTGTGAGATCACGTCATCAGAAATGGATGAGCTGATCCACAAATATTGGCAAAAGAAACCAGAAAATTTTGTGGAAAATACCTCTCAGAAAATGTCATAGGATGTTTTCATTTCTGTGTTTTAAGGAAGCGTAATTACAGCAAAGGCACACTATGTCTCTGTGTATAACCAAGAAACTGCAAAAGTGGGTAATCTATAAAGACAGGACGTCATGCCGGAGTCGCCCAGAAAATTCTGAAAATACCACTTATGTAGGGGCTCTTATTGCCAAATAACAACTCGAACTCAGTAGGATCTATTTGTCGCTGTAACACATTTCCTAGCAAACTGTGGGGGGATTTGGGATGATGAATTATTATAAATGAACAGCCTGATCTGCAAGTACGGAAAATGACTCACTGTCTCACACGTATTCCCCAAGTTTCGTGTGACAGAAACCTCACTTAGCTGGCGTTGGAAAAATTATTTTAATTTTATGTGTGATTTCCTTTTTCGATATTTAGAAATAATGGGTGTTCCTTTTCAGGTAAAAGTCAATAACACTGAAGAGTACCTCTGGAGTCCTGATAAACAAAGTAACATGTGATTCCAGAGCCCAGAAGCCCGGATCATGGTGACAAACACAGCCCAGTGATGTATCCCCAGGTGAAAATTCCAGTCAAGAGGGAAACCCAGCAGGAGACAGAGGAGGGAAGGTGGCCAAGCCTCTCCACCTGCCGACTCAACGTTCCTGGGAAAGGTTTCTAGAGAAAAGAATTGTAAGATCCTTCACGCTTCCCTGCGAGGATGACGCTGGGGAGGATGCCCGCCATGACCACAGGAGCCTGGAAGTGTGAGTGATGGTGATTTGGGAGGACTTCTTCTGCATCTATAAAACCTAGTTAATACTCAACTATTGGGAAGGCATATAATTTTGATCCTCTGCTGAGGGACAGACAGCGCTTTCCTGAATTTGGTTAGTGTGTGCACTTTGGGTTACGCCTGATGTATGCAAAAGTCTGTATTATGAAGTTAGGATGTCCTTGTTGGGCCAAGTCTTGAATATTTAAGGGTGTGCCCAGAACCGGCACGCTGAATGTCACCTTGATCACTTTCACCTCGTGCCGTTCCACACTGTCATGCTCAGCTTCCTTCATCCTGACCAATTTATTGCTTCTACCTGCAGATAAAGACCTGCGGCAGCACAGGGCTGTGCAGTGGGGTTTCATGGAGACTCTGCTGTCAGCGTGGGAACAGGGTACCACGGGGCCAGGGTGCAGGCGGGCTCCCTGGCCATCCCCACCTCCCGGGCTGGGTGGCTGCCCGTCTGCTGGGCGCACTCCCTGGAGTCCCCGGCTCCTCTAGCCCTCTGTGTGTGCTGCCTCAACCACAGAGCCTGGCTTCCGCCCCCCCATCTTCCTTCCTTCAGGTGCTGTGCTCCCCAGCCAGGGACGCTGCTCCCCCGGCTGGGCCCTGTGTCCCCCTCCCTTTTTCAGCTCTGTGCTCCAAAGTCACGTCTGCAGGGAAGGCGTCCCTGACTCAGGACTCCCAGCCACACCCCAGAGCCTACTCCCTGTGACGTGGGCACGGCACACGTCATCCAGATCCCCTGCACCTGCTGATGTCAGCTCTTCACTGCCAGGCAGCAATGCGCTACACCGTGGGCTCACCGTCAGTCTGAACTTGTCGGGAAACTCCCACAATATAGCAGGAAATAGGTGCTCATTAAGTCACCAGATGGAGTGCAAGGCACGGCCTCTCCTTCCCACCCTCTCCCCCTCTTCCCTTACCGGTTCCCGCCGCATGAGTCTCTGTTTTGTAAGGACCCCTCCTCACCAGGCACACTGGCCAAGAGGCTCCTTAGGGCTGCTCTCGGGGGCCCTTTGCCTATTTCCATATTCGGTTGTTTAAGGTGTCACCTCTGTGTTTCTTTCTCTCTTTTTTTAATTGAAGTAGAGTTGATTTACAATGCTGTCTCCATTACTGCTGTACAGCAAAGTGATTCAGTTCTACACACGTGTGTGTTCTTTTCTTCGTATTCTTCTCCATGACGGTTTATCCCAGGCTATTGAATATAGCTCCCTGTGCTGTACAGTAGGACCTTGTTGTTTATCCATCCTGTATATACCAGTTTACATCTGCTATCCCCAAAGCCCCAGGCCTTCCCTCCCTCACCCTCACTTGGCAACCACGAGTCTGTTCACTACGTCTGTGAGTCTCTTTCTGTTTCGTAGATATGTTGATTTCCGTCGTATTTTATTGTTTATTTATTTATTTATTTATTTAGCGGTACGCGGGCCTCTCACTGTTGTGGCCTCTCCCGTTGCGGAGCACAGGCTCCGGACGCGCAGGCTCAGTGGCCATGGCTCACGGGCCCAGCTGCTCCGCGGCATGTGGGATCTTCCTGGACCGGGGCACGAACCCGCGTCCCCTGCATCGGCAGGCGGACTCTCAACCACTGCGCCACCAGGGAAGCCCTGTCGTATTTTAGATTCCACCTATAAGTGGTACCATATGGTATCTGTCTTTCTCTGTCTGACTTACTTCGCTTAGTACGATAATCTCTAGTTAGAGCTCCTGAGGGGGAGTGACACCGCATGGCTGTCTGGGAGGTTTGGGGCGTGGTCCCCTGGCTGCTGCTCCTGTGGAGGCCTGGGGAGGGGCGGAGTCTCTGGGTGCACCAAGGTCACTAGGGTCGCGAAGGCTGGTCCAGGGAGTGGCGGGGCTACAAACTCCTACACCTGGACTAGGGGGTGGCCAGTCAGTCCTGGAAAGTCTCGAGCCATTTTAAAAACACAGTCACTGGGCTTCGCTGGTGGCGCAGTGGTTGAGAGTCCACCTGCCCATGCAGGGGACGCGGGTTCGTGCCCCGGTCCAGGGAGATCCCACGTGCCGCGGAGCGGCTGGGCCCGTGAGCCATGGCCGCTGAGCCTTAGTGTCTGGAGCCTGTGCTCCACAACGGGAGAGGCCACAGCAGTGTAGAGGCCCGCGTACCGCAAAAACAAACAAGCAAAACGCAGTCACTGTTTCTTTACGATTAAAGTAAAGCATATATGTAACTTTCGTAATAAATAAATAAATATATGCAAATATATAAAATGAGAACTTTTTAAACAAAAACAGTTTTCCATGAGTTATATTATGTACGTTATGCCTCTTTTGTGGCTCCGTTCTTCTAGCCATATAGATAACTGTTATCAGGATTCAGTAACTAAACAACATCTATGGGTTGGAACTTCTAACATAAATAAGATCATGAAAGTTACAGGGATGGAAAACACAACCTTTGCCTTCAGGGACCTGATAGTTTTACTATAAATTTTACTATAAATTTCACCCCCTCGTTATTTTATTACTCTTATACCCAGTGAGAATAAAAAATTCTCTCTAAAAATCTTACGATGTTCATAAATTTCTGTGGTTGAAACAAATTTCACGTTTAAAAAAACAAGTATGTATTTTTGGAAGGATCAAGTTACTTTGAAAGCTTTTAAACGAAGGGCACATTAAGTCACACCTCTCCCATTCTGTCCTTTCTACATAGTCACCAAAAAACAACAAAATTTCTTTGCATCCATAAGGTTACAGAAATTATCTGTAAAATCGTGCTTTTAGAGAAACCGGCATGTGCGCATTTGCTTCTAGGGAGTGGGTTTTACAGGAGAAAATGGCCTGGAACTCAGCACGGCTGCCCCCACCTTGTCACTGGTCAGGGAACCATAACGACTTCTGTGAACGTTCAGTTACTGGAAAGACAAGAGTTGGAGCGTGTAGTGCGTTATGTCAGGACAGGACGCTCTGCATCTTCTAGAGCAGAGGTGGTCAAGATGTATGTAGGAGCAAAGCTCACGCTTGGAATAGGATTTGATGTGTAAAACAGCCAGGTAGCACCCATTCTGGGTGGTCCCTGAGACCCCTGGCCGTGAGCCCAGCTCAGGGGACCAGCGCCGCTGAATTCCCTCTCCCCATTTCACTGCCCAGAAGTCTCCAGTGGCAAAGGGCTAAGTTCAACCTAAATGGAGATAATGAACCAATCAGGACCACAAGTCAGTTCTCCCGGCCCTGATCCAGGAGGCTTCTTCTTGCTACGGAACTGACCTACACGTTTTCCTGTTCAGAGAAAACTGATTATATTGAGAATATAATGCTCTCCATCTTGGCTTGAAATCAAGCAAGAGTTTTTGATTCTAGAATCCAAACAGAGTCTACATTTCAAATGGCTCCAGACTTTAAAATATCCCTTTGATACGTTTAAAATACAGTCTTTTAAAAAATTGCTTATTTTCCATTTTATACCTGAGTTTGAGACAACCTCATGATTTTGATCTAGTGCAAATCATATTTTTTTCTATTACTATTTTCTTCTTATTGCTGAAACTGCTCATTTCCCCCCCCAATAGATTATTTATAATTTTTTTTCATTATGTGGAGGTGGTGGGTTGTCCTAATTGTGAAGGCTTTTGAGTGTCACAGGCTGAGGTTGAAATCTCTGTCCTGTCCTGAGAAATCTCAGGCAGCTATGTCACTGCCTCTTCTCTCTCCTCTCTGTGTAGGTTCTTACCCACTTCCTTCACTTGTGAACGACAAATGTTATGCAGAATACACTGAAAATTAGTTTTTGTAATAATACACCTCGTGTAATTTTAACGTATGAGTACTTTTTATTTAGCGCTTGTAATTATTTTATCTGGGAAGCTTTCCTCCATATTTACATTTCGTAACATCTTTGTTTTTGTTTTCATTATTCAATTTTTATTATTAAAATATTAATTATTTTCAATAATTAATATTTTATTATTAAATGATTATTTTAAATGTACCTTGGAATTTTATTATTAAAATGTCCCTTTTTTGAAATAAAGATGCCAACCTTCATGACGTCTTGTAATGAAAATACTAACTAAATACCACATTCGTTTTTACCAGTCAGTCAAACACATCAAGTGTTTATGGTCAAGAACCAAATTGTGTGATTTGGGGAAAGAAATGCTCTTTCACACTATTCAGAGGCAATTTGCTAAATCATACTTATCATCACAAGCTGAAGTTTTTATTTTCTGAATTCATTCCCAGGGAATAAACGAACCCATATCTTAGGAGGATAGAAATTCTGTGATGTTAAAGTGGTTTGATCATGCATTTGGGATGGAATGAGTTTTTCTTCCAGGTGCTCACTTAGATCTGCCTTTGTGATGTTCCCTGTCTCGCTGGCGTGGGCCAGCAGGGCAGGAAAGGCCAAGGGTCCCCCCTGCTTGGGATGCTCTGGGGTGAGCAGATGAGGGGGGATGCTTACAAAACTAAGGGCACAGCTGGCCAGAGTGGGGAGAGCCCTACGCTGTGTTCCTTCTGGGATGAAAAGCCTACAGCAAACAGACACAAGGCTCCTCTGATACCACACATTCAAAAGGAAGCATCTCTGTCCTTTAAGATTAAAATCACCTCTATAAAACAGCAATGACTTTGGGTTATTTTAGCCATTTTGAAGTGTAGCTGGCCATTACAGGAGAGTATGCTCTCTGGACAGTGGTGTCTTCACCCAGCTGAGACATTCCACACGGTCAAGCCAGCGGCTCCACAGAGCTCTTACTCCTCAGCCACCTTCATCCCTTGGTTTCACATCATTTGTGCACCTGTCCAGCTCTTCCCCCCTTTATATGCAGACTCCTTTGTGGCTAACATCTAACCTTTTCCATTTCTGAACACTGAAAACACCTGACAGTGCTTTAAAAATTAAAAAAAACAAACACTTAATAAATGTGTTAAAATAATCATTCATAAAAATATATAAGTCAGAATATGGGGTGTTGAAGTTCATGATGAAATAATCATTAACCTTTTGAGAAACATAAGTTCACGTATGAACATTTGAAGACACAGGTAATTTTTATTATGGGCTTAAAATATTTCTAAGGTACACATTCTAGTTTTCAAAAGCTTATGATACATTTAGTTAAATTCCTATCTGGGGGTTTAATCATTTTAGATGTCCTATCGTTTTGTGTGCCCTGATACCATTCGTAGAGATGGGAATTAATACACAAACATGTGATTTATTAAGATACTCCAATCCCTTCTCATCATGGGAAATAAAGGGTGTTCAAAGATAATACAATTAAATTAATAAACAGAGTATTTGCAACGGAAAATGGAGTTTTCTCTTTGTGTTTGCCATCCGTCTTCTTGTTGCTACAGAAAACACTCCTTCAGAGCCCAGGAGTGACGTATCTCTGGGTCCTGAGCTCAGACGCCCTGAATGCAGATAGGGACGTGATGAGGTGGCAGGGCTGAGCCTGGGAGCCTGGGAGCAGCTCCGACGTCGGAGCTCTAGCAGACAGTGGCTGTGTGAGAAGGAATCCACCACTGCCAGATCTGCAAAATTTTCAAGAAAAGGTGATGACATTCATAAGTCCATATAAGAAAATGACATCCATAAGTCCATATAAGAATACCCCAATTTTTAAGTGTTAACTGATTTTTTTAAACTTTATGTAGGCCAAACAAAACCCTCCTTGTGTGGGTATAAAGACTCCTGATATATTGTATAAACGTTGGTCAGAACTTGCCATTTCCAGCAGTCAAAGCAGTGCTTGGGCCAGGGTCTCCATCACTTCCAATTTATTCCTTAAAATGGGAAGTAGCTGCAAGTTGCCGTGGCCACAGGCAAACCTCTCTGCCATAACACGCAGAAGACGGGCATCCTCGTTTGAGATGTTGACTCATTTCTGAAGGATAATGACAGCAATCACAACATTGTGCATTCGGTTTTAAATGTAAAGAAAAAAGCAGAATATAGAAAAGGACTGAGCCTGAGGCAGTTGCCGAGAGAGAGGCTTATTGTGGAATGAGGAAGCCAGCAGTGCCCTTCATCCTGGACCCGGTATATGTACGAGAAGAGAAGCTCAGTGACAGAGGCCCTGCCTGCCTTTGAGATAAGTCAGGGCTTCACGAGCCAGGAGGTTACTCATCCTGTGTTATTCATATATGAACTTACATAGGATAGTACCTACATTATCCCAGAATCTGTGTGTGTGTGTGTTTCATTGTATCTTCTTGATAACCTCATCAAGTACCTGGAAATAAGATGCCTCTTAACTTATACATGCTACTGTATACAAAATAGGTCAACGACAAGAACCTACTGTACAGCACAGGAAACTCTACTCAATATCTTGTAATAACCTATAATGGAAAAAGAATCTGAAAAAGAATATCTATCTATCTAACTATCTATCATCTATCTATCTATCTATCTATCTATATCTGAATCACTTTGCTGTACACCTGAAACTAGCACAACATTGTAAATTAACTATGCTTTAATAAAAAAAAAAGAAACTCCTGATGCTTTGCTCAGTACACAGTCTCCTTGCAACCCTGTTTTCTTAATATTTTAGTTATTACAAGAAGAAATATCTGGTCCTTTTCTGTGGTTTCAAATTCATTAAACTAAAAGAATTTAGTATTCAACTTTTATAAATTATTAACTATTTTTGTTTCATCCAACTGATTTCTAGAAATCTGATCTAACTAAAAAGTGTTCAAATCCATTTTTTATATATCTGAAGTTGGTAAGTTGCTTTCTAGTCTCATGGCCTCAATTACATTTTGTAAATAGATGAACAGAAAGTATATATAACCATTATTGGGATAATACAGCCCATCATTATATGATGTATTTTAATACAGAATATTAGAATAGAACTTCTATGGCTATTAAACACATTTCATATGTATTTATGACTGGGTAGGATTTAAAATACTTGGATCTTTTATAAATCTTTCTAAAATTAAATGCATATATATGTATTTACAAGCATATTTATATATATGCAAATATCGTATATATATAATTTTTATGATACACACGGAGTTGAAAGCAAGCCTGAAAGCCTGTAACAAATACAATATTTTTGTGTTATTTTAGCTCAAAAGGAATACCAACAGGCCGCTAGTTCAGCTGATGCTTTGTGCAGTGCTGTCCAAATGAATTCACAATAAAATAAGATTGCTTTTAACAATTCGAACTTGTCTAAGAAGATTGAACTGGGAAGATTGCCATTTCATCAACACACGCACGTTTTCTCTGCCGGCCATCCAGACACACACACAAAAACAAACTTGTAATGAGCAGGTACTTTATCAAGCACTCTCTCCATCCTTCATTAAACGACAGAAAATTGCTCTCTGCCGGGATCGTCAATGCAGCCAGCCCTCCCAGAAGCCCATTTGTTTCACATGCGAGCGCCGAATATTGCAGGATTTGCAGTTTTCACGTGACAAATCGCAGCCAAGTTTGCGTGGCTCTCGAAGTTGTGTTTTGTTTTGGCGTCTCTGGGGTTTTGCTTTGCATGATTTTACTGGGGAGGGGACATTCCTTCTGTGACAGAAGATGAGCCTGTGTTTCTCGGCAGCCTCTTCAGATTCTGGCGCCCACGGTTGCCCATGATCTTCCTCCTGAAAAGTGTAGTTAAAAGACCTTTTGCCCCTGAAAACCATCTCGAAGCAAGGTCTAATATACGTGGCTAGTTGAGACTAAAAGCACAAGCGGAGTGAGAAATGGGTTCTTTCCCTTCCGTCTTTCTGTTCTTCATTAAATCATATTGAATTTGTCATCTTTTTTAATTGCACTGACCCATAAGGATGGTGAAAGGACTTTTTTTTTTTTTCAGTGAGTTGAAAACTTAACAATTTGACCCCCTTTCTGGAGGTTTTCAGACAAGAAGGAACTTAGAAATCACAGCAACAGTGTGGCTTTGTCGGGGCGGCGCTTGGACGTACAGCTTTACAATCAATGTGGCTTATTGAGCTTGGCTGCAGTGTTACACGTAGGGTATAAGCTGGTTGGAGCGGTCATTATTTATTCCTACCCAGAGATTAACCACCCCGTGGAATTGTTGAAATTCTATCGCAGAGGTGAAGGAATAGAAGCCACGTTAATGGGGGGGAAGGGGAGGGGTTGTAAATGACACAAGAAGATGGCTTTCAAGAGGAACATCGCACAGCTCACGGCAACATTCACATCTGCTCTGAATTTCCACCCAAACAAATCCAGACGCCTTTCAAGTTTGGGGACCGAGCCCGCAGCAGGCCACACCCTTTCACTGCCATTGACATAACAGAGAATCATTATTTTCTAATGCACCTATTATTCATTCTTTTTAGTGTGCCGTGTCCATTTGGGGGCTGTGACATAAACGTGGGCGAGCATCGCTTTAGCTATCCACCACTTTGTGATTTTTGTTGACGCTTTTTGCGACCTAAACAGACTACTTTCTCCGTAGGAAAAGCTTAGGGCTCTTGTTTAGATATGATTTACGATGCTACATTAACCCTTCATTGACCTAGAAATGCCCTAATATTAAAACAGTTTGACACATAGAAAATCAAAAGCCCTTTTATTGAAAGTGTTATTGTCCGCATCATAAGTTTCTTCAGTGTGGTACCGCAGACACACCATCAATTTCCTACTACTATTGAGCACGTATTGAAAAACTAATGGACAGAATCCTTTGTCATTTCTGTCCCAGTGACCAGCAAATAGCTCAGAGAGAGCCTGAGCCTTCACATCACTTCAGGCGCTTCTAAATGACACCGTCAAGATAACAGTTAGCAGTTTGAGGAAAAAAAAAAGACTTATTGGAGGTTGTGGGGATGAATCACAAAGGCCCCTTTGTTTACTCACATACTTGGGAAGTTGTGACTTTGCTCTTCTTAATTTCTTGCCCTGGAGTTCACGTGGGTGAAATAGGAGGTGGAAACCAGAGCTTTACAAAGTATTTGCTGACTTCTGCATGTACAGTCTTTTGAGCTCAAATGGGAATATTTTTAGGAACTGAAGTGACTTTTTCCTTTTAACTTTTCAATGTTGACGTACACCTACATATTTCAATGACTCTGCCATGCTGATAGACATCTCCGATTTTGTTAGAATGGATTGTCGATGAATGTGTTAGTCACGGCACACAGGATTGTCTCTACAGGGAATGTTACAGAAAGGAACCAGCCCCTGAAAAGGCGTGGCATTTGAAATGACGCTCTTACGTCCCACACGATGTTCACGCGGGAGCTCATGCAGAGATGTGCGTGTGGGAAAGCAAAGGCGCATCACTGTGCCGGTGCCCTGTTTCGTGTTCCCTTCTTGAGATTTCCCCGAGCCTGTGCCTTCAGAAGGCGCCACTCTGGAATGAGTCGTTTGTCCAGTCCTGGACGGCAGAGCTCAGCTGTGCGAGTCTGACCCGGGTGTCTGGGCGAGACCGTCAAGTCTGTGTCCCGACGGGCGGCTGGCCTGTCCCCGTGAAATCCTGCAGCAGCTTCTCAACGCCACCCCCCCGGCAAGGCCAACCTTGTCTTCAGGACCAAAGTGCTTCTGGAACCGTCCCTCAAGTCCCGTGTTTTAGAGGTGTTTTTTCTTTTATTACTAATGTCCCTGACGATCCTCTGGACTCTGCTGGAAGAAGATGAAGACGCCTCTTCCCACCTGCCTCTGGCGGGTCCCACACGCAGCCCCGCTCGGCTCTCCTGCTGTTACCATGACCTCCCTCTGCCAGCTTTCCGGACAACAAAGCAAAAGCCATCGTAATGTCCTTACTAGATAAGGATGTCCCCAACTTCAGAGTAATTATTATCTCTGGGCAGAGGGTGCGGGATATCAAGGGGGAACATGATTTAAATATACCTGTAACATTTTACTGAACAATAATACAAAAACATAATCGGAGTGAATATGCAAAGTTTATGTTTGATAATGGCTAATGTCACCTAGAGTGTCCCAGTACGAACTCCTTCCTCCAGTGTCAAGGTGGAATTTTAATTAAACGTGTTTGGTAGGTACAGGGTAACTCATATTATTGCCTTTACTTTTTCACAGCAGTAAAAATCGATTTTAAAATTTCAGAAGGACAATCTTAGCTTTTCAAGACACCTTTCAAATGTGCCAAAGGACACACATCGAAGCCCGTTTCCCAGCACTTCCTGGAAGGAGCCTCTTATTTCCTGGCGCTACAGACACCATCCCACCTGATGGCATATTTCTGGACTGTTATCCAGCGGTGCCCAGCCCAAGTGACCTGATCTTTGTTAATGTTGCCCAAGGCCAGGGCTGGGCCATGTGACTCCTGCAGGGGAGAGAGTCAGGACAGTCACGTGATGAAGGTCACCTACACCTTCCTGCTTCTTTCGAGTCAGAGCCACTTGGCTTCCGGTGGTGGGGAAGAAGCCCTCTGACTGCCCAGCTTAGCAGTGGAATGAACTGGTGAGATGCCCTCACACACAGTGGGCGGGAGGTGGATGGGTCCTAAAAGGAGCAAGAAACGAGGGGAGGGGGGATTATCCCCCAGGCCGGGGGTACCTCCTTTAAACCCATCATATTCGCAAAGAAGAATAACAGACTTCTTAGCGTGAAATAAACATTGGACAAATCGGTTGAAGCCCAGAGGACGCCAGGACAGCAGAGGATAGACAGAGAGCGTGAGAGGAAACGTGGGTGTGAAAACAGGACTCTGAGCACATGTGTGGACAAACTGGGGGGCCCCCCGCAGGGTGGCCGAAGCGTGTCTTTCTCTCACCAGCTTCACAACCTACAGGCCTGTGTGTCTCTGCCTGGTCGCATAGGATATGCAAATGTAAAGGGTGAAAGAGCACTTCAAGACCTCAGGCATGAAATTTAAAATGGAATCCTGTCAAATCATAGGAACTCAAGTGTAATTCTTATTGTGTCGATGACAGCAGGCTAATTAGTAATCCTAGCGAGAGGCACCCTTCACCCCGAAGGTCACAAGCCAGTGTCCTACCCTGTGTTTATTAGCTTAACACAAAGGGTCATTATGGTAATCCCCCCTCCCTGGACCCTTTCTTTCTTTCTTTTTTGTTTTTTTTGGTCTCAGTTTGATTCTGGGTAAAATAAAGCTTTGTGAATAACGTGTATGGAATTGTTTCCCATTATAATACAGCTTTCACGCTCTTTTAATTAGTATTTAGAATGCCTTTGGAAGTATCGGCACATGAAAATTACTAAGGTGGTATTTGGTAAAATCCTGCAGATCTCTCTTCTCTTTCTAGTCTCCTGTTTGGAAGAGAGACAGAGAGAAAGTCAGAGCAACCGGTATCAAGCACATTCTTAATTTCCCAGTTATGGTTTCTGTTCAAAAATTAGTCTCCTAGTCTAATTACTTCTCTGTGTATCTTCTGGCTAAACTTATTTTTTTTTTTTGTACTGTACCAACCGCCTATTTGATAACGGCTAAGTATTTCACTGAGCTCCTGCAATATTGAAAGAATCTATATTCTGAGAATTTGAAAACATGTCAGCCTACCTAAATTACATATTGATCAGGTTTAATTGCATGCCACCCATCAGTATTAGGTTTGAAAATTCATAAAAGAGAAATAATGTACTCTTTGTGGATGATTACTTCTGGGGCATTTAAATGAATTCCATCACTTAACCTGGGCTGCGACAGATTATTGAGTCTTTTGCCATCCAGCCATTCAAAGACCAGTGCGGTAGAACAGCTGTTTTCCAACTATCAGAGACCAGCAGAGTGCAAACAATATAAATTTATATAGATTTTCTTTTAAGGAGAATAGCAAAGTAAAACATTAAAATTAAACATTCATTTTTCGGTTGCTTCTTCATTGTCTCTCTATAGAAGCATTCATTTTTTATTCTGTTTGGATCTCAGGAACCCTTTTATTTCAAGCAGTAATTCACATCTTAATAAATATACAGTCATCAAAGAGATAAGCAACGATAAACAATTTGCATCTTGGTTTTATTTGTTAAGGTTAATTTTTTATGCAAATGTGTGAAAGGATTTTCCTGTTGATTCTTTAGTGGACAAACCATTTAATTTTCATTAAAAAAAAAACCCAAAAACAAAAAACAAGAAAAAACTCCAAAGTTTTGTACTGTCATTGGTGAACGCTCTTTAAAAACTCTCTTCTCGTGAAGGTCACATTGGCTAAGAAAATGAGTTCATCATTAGTTTTCAGGATGTTCTTTACAGTTAGGAATTATGTTTGTTGGTATTGGTTTGTGTTTTGAGAAATTGTGCTTATGTATGTTTTTCTTTACAGATTATCAATACAGAGTAAAAAGAACCAGTTAAAATCATTGGGCTTACTTGGATAATAGTTTAAGAGCTACATTTTATTTAGACACTTTCAGGTAATAAATATCTGTGAGCATAATTAACTGTCTTTATCCAGGACTAGTCCTGGAGATGCTGCTCTAGGGCCTTCAGTATTGTCTTTTAATGTTAACATTCAGTTTTTCCTTGAGAATTATTTGGGCCAGTGAAGTATGTTAACAGGATTCATTTTTAAACAGCAGGTTATTATAAGTAGACACTGACCAGATGTATCTCTGTGTCCCACCCTTGGCACCGACAAAGCATCGTGTTTTATTGTTTATGAAGCAAAGGTAAGTCTATGCAAATGCACCCTGGACACATCTGACTTCATTGTTTACGTGGCTGAAATTACTGTTACGGGGGCAGAAAACAATGGTTCACAGGGGCCAAGGAGCACCGCTATATCCTGAGTCCTCGCTTAGGTCACAGTTGCATCAGGTTCCTCCAGGAGAACCAGCCATCAATCTAAGACAACTCGGAGTGTGATAATTTAGGATATGGGATGCTTCTAAGACTTGGTCGATGGCAAACCCCAGATCTCTCAGCTCGTACCTACAGCCCACGTTTCATCAGCATTTTATCCATGCGGTAGTGGGTGTGATGTGTGCTGTAGCCCTGCCATGTTCTTAAGGAGAAAATGAGGAGAGAAGAAGGCAAAGGACCACAGCCAAGCATCCCCTGAGAGAGGCAGCTTCCCACACACAGAGGCCATGTGACCATGCATTCAGATAAACCAGATTCATTGGAATTTCATCAATGTTTTATGAAGGATGATGGTTTTGCTCAGCTGATCTACTATTTACTATCTAATTAGTTATGTCGTGGTAGAACAAATCTGCCTAAATCACCAACTGGGCAAAGGACTTTCTTCCAAGGCTCTTTGGGAAATGAGGAAAAAGCTTATGGTCAGGGAATACTTTGAACTTTCTTTCTTTAGAAAACGTACATCCTTTTCCTGATGGGCTGTCGTTATGAGTCAAGGAAGAATTTGTGTTACTTTTGGCTATGCTAGACTAGAGCACACCAAAAAGGGTTCATGGAAAGAAATTGTCTTAGAGTGAAACTAATTTTAGGAGGGGGACCCAAATCAAACCAGCTTTGCAAGAAAGGCCGTTGTATCTGCTCAGGTGGCCAAGCTGCAGAACACTCAGAAGTAGAGGGCAGATGGTTAGATGCAGAGTGTGGAGTATTTCTGCCTTGTGCCTTTTTTGGGGGTTGGGACTGGAGTGTGATGGAATAAAAACTAAAATTTGCCCAATTATGCGATCTTCTCTTTTCCGTGGAGGAGGTTGGTATGAGCCCCTGCCCCCAAGAGAACCTCATGGTTGGAAAGGAGAGAACAGTTCCATAAATGAACTGCATGCTGTGTAGACAAAATAATGTAAGCCAGCATGCGTCTGAGATTTTATAAGACAACTTTAAAGAAATGTGACCAAATACTGAAGATTCAGGGAAATGTTCATATTTGTCTCAACAGCTATCTATCATTAATTCTCCGTGCTTCTCCTCTTGTCCTTGGAGTTCTTGGTGCTGTGGAGTTTTGCAGTAACAATCCTCTTTATCTAGTGGATAAATCAATAACAAATCACTGATTCCTTAGTACCTGAGAAACCGTCTGCAAAAGTCCTAATGTGCTTTTCGGTGTACAAAATTAAAGTGTGTCCACAATAAATCATTCCCAACTGTTCTTTGATGAATCCTGAAACGGCCGATGTCTTAACACACTGTAAATATTTCTCTTCTTATGTGCCTGTCTTTGGTAAATGTCCTTCTCTCCTCACACCAGCCACAAAGACATGCTTAGGGTGAATCTCCAACCACTGCTTTATAATGGCTACACTGGGGAAATAATGCTAACAACACTTTAGCGTTAGGAATGGAGAAAAACAGAAAGAAATAGAACTAAAATATGTCATATAGCTAATTATTGAACTGGTATTTCATAATAACTACTCTTACTTGCTTGAAACGTCTATGAAAGTTTCCATATGCCTGTTTTGGGTTGAACTGTGTTCCTCCAGAGAGGTATGTTGGAGGCCTGGCTCCCAATACTGTAGAATGTGACCTCATTTTGAGATAAGGTCTTTACAGAGGTAATCAAGTTAAAATGAGGTCACTGGGGTGGCCCCAGTCAGGATGACTAGTGTCCTTATTAGAAGGGGAAATGTGGATAGACACAGACAGGTACAGAGGGAAGATGGCGTGAAGAGGCTAAGCCAGGGAGAGAGGATGGAACAGACGCCCCACAGCCTCAGAGGGAATACATCCTGCTGACACTTGAACTGAGAATTCCAGCCTTCAGAGCTCTGGGAAAATACATTCTGTGGTTCAGGACACCCAGTTTGTACTCCTTTCTTCTGGCAGCCCTAGGAAACAAATACACTGCCCTGAATTAGCAAAATGTCCTAACGATTGTAAGTAAGTTATATGGCCCATATGAACATGTAAAATGTAAAATACTTGATAAATTCTGTTACCTGCAGACCCTGCTGCTCTCTGAAGTTTTACCAAACCCAAGAGTTCCTGTTTTGACATATTATTCAATATAATAAAATATATACCGTTTTCTGATAGGAAAGGGCTGCTTGTATACAGCAGAATTTTTAAAATACCAGAAATCATAAAGAAGAAAACAAAATCACCATAACTATCAAGATCCAAGATATCTGAGGGCTTCTTTTTTGTGAAAACTTGCCGGTGTTTGATGGATATGAAGTTTTCTTAACCTGCTGTCAGAACACAACTTAAACTATTTTAATTTTTTAAATTTGTTTCGCTCATTCGCTCTGTACATTTTGTGTGTGTGTCTGTGTGCCCACACTCCGTTCCTCTCTTATCCCACTAATTTTCTTCATAGACCCACTGATCCTCCGTTACTTACGTGTATCGTACGTGAGGGTCTGGGCTGATCGGCCTTGGTCTCTGGGTGCGTTTCCTGGGCTCTGATGAGAATTCCTACTGCTTTGCTGGGGTGACATTAGGACAGCTCAGGAGAGAGGAGGGATGACTTCTCATTTTTTAGAATGAGCAGGTATAAAACAACAGTCAACAAAGCAGAATGTACAGCTCCAGGAAGACAAAGGAGAAGGTCTCCAAGTATGTGAATTTCTGTTCAGAACCCAGACTCTTGCCGAGATGCCGGGGAGCAGGGCTGGGTCCTGAGGACGCAGGGTTCCTGCTGACCAGCTGGCCCTCTCGTTTTGCCCTCGGGATCAGACAGCCTCAGGAGAGCTGTCTTGACTGTCATGGCCTGGCCCCTGGGACCCCCAGTGTGACCCACATCGCTGAGCCACACCCACTGCGCGCACTGTGAGGGTGGAAACTGGCCTGAGCTCCTTTCAAGTCTGCATGTGACTCGAGCTTTGAGAACCATGTGTGGTGCAGACTGGGGGGGACTAAAATGATTAACTTCAAACACTCTGGAATGGTGACACTTCAATGGAGAAGTGAGAAAGCGAGTGCTTCGGTGAATTTGTTCAAATTTTCTATGGAAACTCTTCCAGAGAATACCAGTCTCTGTGCAGCCAATGGGAGAAACAGTTGAATGCAGGACATAGTAGCATTGATTCCTCTTTCTGAAGAAAGACAAAGAGCTCAGTCTTCTAAGTGATCTGGTTATGTTCCAGGCGCATTAGATGGAATGGAATCTGAATGCATTTGCATGCGAGTTAAACTTCTTCCTCACCATCCATTTGCATCTAAGCATCTTTGGTGATGGTTTTGGTAAGCAGGCGGCATCTGTTTGATGGTGTCCTTCCAGCCTCCAAGATAGCATCCTGTCCCTATGGGTGAGTAAAATACCTGCTGGTGAAACTGGGATGCTTACGAATAGACTCTGTGCGTTAGTTCATTCTCGCTTGTGAATCTCCAAGACTAGATCCAGCGTGATGAGTGGCGTGTGACTCATGAGGAAGACGACTCTGGAACCCTAAGTATCTAGAGATGTCTTTGGAAAACATAGGTATTTATTTCAAGGAGACAGGGCTGAAATTACTGAGACCAAACTAATTCTTGAGAATTGGTTTGAAGAACAGTAGTGATGGAAGAAGCAGTCAGGGGTCACCCTGGACCGATGAAAAGATGTTGTGGGAAACACGAGGGACCAAGGTCACAAAGAGAGAGAGACGGGTTAGCCCTCTGCTGCTGTGGAGCGTGTGCCTTGGTGTCATGCTGGTGAGAGATTCTGCCCGGATCTGCCCTTCCCTGTGCAGGTCCAGGAAGAGCCTGGCACTTGGGCAGTTCTGGGAAATGTTTGATTCCATAATATTTGCTGAAATAAATGAAGAAACCAAGCCGGGGATTTCTAAAGTTCATAGATGAATCTCAGCCCTTGACCCTATTCCTGGATGTTCAAATTCGTCCCAAGATGGGAGGGAGGAAACCATGGTGTGGGCAGAGCGTCTATCCAATAAGGGTGCATTTTGTTTGCAAGTTAAACAACTGTTCACCTAAACAGACTTTTTTTTATTGTTTTACATCCTTATTTTAGACCCTCGCCTAATCTCTCCCATGTCATCAGGAAAGCCCCCAGCTTTGGACTTTCCCCAAAGCTGAATTATCCAAAAGGGTTAACTTGTTATGAGCCCCGTACTTGTGGACACAGTTCTCTGCACGGTTGCTACCTGCCTGCTACATGTCACTCCTATTTACAGATTGTTGTAAATTTGTGAGTGTCGGTCTTGTCTTCTTTTTTTCTTTAATTTTTTTTTATTCATTTATTTTTGGCTGCATTGGGTCTTTGTTGCTGCATGTGGGCTTTCTCTAGTTGTGGCGGGTGGGGACCACTCTTCGTTGTGGTGCATGGGCTTCTTATTGCGGTGGTTTCTCTTGTTGTGGAGCATGGGGTCTAGGCACGCAGGCTTCAGTAGTTGTGCCTCGTGGGCTCAGTAGTTATGGCATGCAGGCTCTAGAGTGCAGGATCAGTAGTTGTGGCGCACGGGCTCATTTGCTCCGCGGCATGTGAGATCTTCCCGGGCCAGGGCTTGAACCTGTGTCCCCTGCCTTGGCAGGCAGATGCTTAACCACTGCGCCACCAGGGAAGCCTCAGTCTTGTCTTCTTAACCTACTTGTAATGTGGTGAGGTCTGGGAGGTGCAGATCTCAAGATCCTGCAGAATAAACATGTTGGCATACGTTAAGGCTTTGGCAAATGCCGAGAGGTTAGGGTTTCTGCAGAGGTGGCACCTTTGTAGTAAAAGACAGAAGTAGTGGGGATTCCAGATCCTCAGCATGACTTGGGAAGGCCGGTGTGTGAGGGGGGTGTTTTGGGGCAGCTCTCCTGGAGCCCCACAGTGGCTGTTGTCAGGAAGACACTGAACCCAGTGCAGAATGGTTTTCATTGTAGCAGGAAGTACATTGCAACGCAAATGCAGTCCTGAGGCCTGTATCTGCTCACTTGGAAAAAAAAAAGTTTTGTACAAAGACTGTGCAATCATCCCCGAGGAGGCAGATGTATCACCAGAGGAAGGTATACGTACGGAACCGAGAGAGCCACCAGTTACAACACCAATGAGGCGCTTGCCGCCAGGGCGCCTCTGACGAGTGCTTTGCTCTGGACACCACGCCACATGGTGGTCCCAGTGCACACATGTTGAGGAGCCCTGATGACCTCGACTTCAGTGCTGAGTCTCTGATTTAACTGGAGACTTCTGAAAACCAGTGCTGACTCATATGGGTAGCAGTAAACTCTAAGGTGTGGCCCATGTATACAGTGGAGCACTACTCAGCCATGAAAAAGAATGAACTGAGCCGTTTTCAGCAACACAGATGGACCTGGAGATGATCATACTACGTGAAGTCAGTCAGACGGAGAAAGACAAATAGCATACGATATTGCTTACATGTGGAATCTAAAAAAGTGGTACAAGTGAACTTATTTACTAAACAGAACAGACTCACAGACATAGAAAACACACTTATGGTTTCCAAAGGGGAAGGGGGGGCATAAATTAGGAGTTTGGGATTAACAGATACACACTACTATGTATAAAATAGATAAACAACAAGGACCTACTGTAGAGCACAGGGAACTCTACTCAATATCTTGTAATGATCTATAAGTGAAAAGAATCTGAAAAAGAATATTGAAAAAGAATATATATATATGCATGTATAACTGGATCTCTTTACTGTACACCTGAAACTGACACAACATTGTAAATCAACTAGACTTCAGTTTAAAAAAAGAGGAGAAAAAAATATAGGATTTAAAAATGAAATATAAATGTCAGTTTCCAAGTAACTGATATCCAAGTAACTGCCAATATCAAGTACAAATGCAATAAACTCCAATCTTCTTATCTACAAAGAAGGATTCGATGAGAAAATAAATGTAAGTGGGCATCTCAGTGGGTGCACACTGCAAGGGATTCTTACTATTATTTCGTATAACAATAACACCATTTCTATTTTTATTGACTTAACGTGTAAAACATTGATGTACGGTTAAAGCACCCAAGTTATGAACTTGTCTTCCACTTGTGACGATACCTCGTTCATCTGCTCCTCAAAACTTAGGTCGAAGGCCCACCTTGAATCCTCCTCTTAATCTCCAGTCCGACTTGTGGGTGCTGGTGACCCAAGGCCTATGTACCTCTTGAAACTCAGCAGCCTCCTCCAGAACTGCTTTTCTCTATGAAAATACTCTAAACTCTGTTTGTTACGTCCTTGGACCCTCTTCTACTACACACGTATCTAAAGAAACGTGACTTTTCACCGAGCAGCCCTTCCTGACCTCGGCAGGGTAGAAACCCTCTGCCAGTTTCTGTGGCAACGTGTGAAATTCGGCGGCTGGCGTAGCCACCTGGACCTCAGAATCTTCTCCAAAATGAGAAAGAACTAATTGATCCGGGTGGGGCTGCCCAGTCCTGATGTCCTGTGAGCCCAAGATGCAATAACGTTCAAAGAGCCAGCACTAAGGAGTCCAGAAAGATGAGTCTATTTCAGAAAACACCTTGAATGGTCTTTTTGTCCATGCTTCAGTGACTCCCAGCTCACGTGGTTCCCAAGGGACATGAGGTGCTGAGCATGGAAACCAGGAGCAAAGCCAGACGGGAAGGCTGACCCTGGCGGCATCCTTCCTGTGCTGCCCAAACCCGGGAGCAACGTTTCCAAAACACGGGGATTAGGAAATCTTCCATGGCGTGCTGCGTGTACTTATATTTAACTCTCTGTTTAACTTCCTTTTCTTTACATAAAATACATAATTTAACTCCATGCTTCCAATAACTTCTGTTTTCTATTGACATTGACACTCACCCAGTACGTTAAACACACAAGAAGAAGAAGATCGTTCTCCATTCATGTCCACTTTTGCTCAAAATACTTAGATTCAGAAGACAAGCGTGCCTTCTATCATCATGAATTTCCTGAATTTCGAAGGTAAATTCTGTTGAAAAGTCCTGCCTGCAGGAACATGTCGTCTGAGGAAGGGCTATGCACTGCGTAAATCACAACAGTTATAATGAACTTGGTGATGAGACACGACCCGTCACGTTCTCGGCAAAAGCACTTTAGATTAGTCTGTGTTTTCTTTCCCTTTTCCTTTTTATTTTTACGTTTCTAATCAGAATAATAGTATTATGGATGAAACCAAGGGTTCTCGTTGAGTAGTCCTGGGCTTGGAAGAAGGAGCTTGCTGCAGACTGGCTGGGTGAAGACTGCCTCCCCTCAACCTATCCACCCTCTGCTTCCCCATCTGTGAAACGGACGTGGTGCATCTCCAAGGCTCCATTCAGCCTGGCTCTTCCGCGAGGCCGTGCCATGTAGCCCATCATTCCTAACAGAGCCCGCTTGTCGCCTTGTCCCATTCACCCCCTAGTCTGCAAACATGCTTTATGTTTAAGGCTTATCTTACGGCAAAATCCAAATAAGGTGTTATGTCGCAGGGCAGAATTGCCTTATGATCTCAGAGATCAACATGAGCGTATGTAGAGGGCTCATGAAACATAGCCAGATGTTGTGTGTTACACCTGCAATTCTATCCCTTCACGTTCAAATTGTCATCTCTGATATCAAGACCAGGAGTGTCAGCTGTTCTGTGATCTTCCTTCACAATAAGATAAAGACGGAAGTTGACAACCTCCAGGTTCAGGCTGGAAGATATGGATTTCTGTTAGCTTTATTTCTTGACATCTAGAACATAACTGACGTGTATACTAAAACATGAAAGTTCCTCCCTTCGTAATTTTTACTTAATCAGCCCTAGAGGAAGGTGCCCTCAACAGCCTTTTCAATACTGGCTGATGTAAACGAAAGCCCTAATTATGCTTGTATTTAGGGCTTGTCCTGCGTCTCCTGAGTTCAGCGGTAAATACAAGCCCATTATGAAATCGGGAGCTCCTCGAAAAGTTTGCTCTTCTTGGGAAGATCGTCTCCAATTTACTTCGTAATGCTTTTTAGGCATCAAGTTCTTTTAATTTCACATAATCATGTTTATCTCATGAGAACTTAGCAGAAGACAACTATATTTATTGAACAGTTCATAGTTTTCGCCGGGATAAGATAAATGATAAGGTGAATCTTACCCTAACAGATGATTCCAGACAAGAAACAGAAAGAAAACATAAAACTTGACTTGGAAAGAAGTAAGATTTTACATATCTATTTCCTTTTACTGCCCCTGAACTTTAAATTTGAAATGTACAAGTGTGTTAGGGGAGAACCATCTTCTATTGAAAGAATAACGGATTTTTGGAATCAGAAAACCTGCAGTGGGATCAGAGCTTCCTACACACAGGGCCTGTGACTGTCACCAGCCAGGTAACTCCTAGAAGGCCTGATGCGGGTGAAGATTAAATCAGACTTGAAAAAGTCGAGGGTAAACCGGGCACGTGGTCGCTGGTCAGTGAATGTTTGCTGAGCAAATAAATAAATGAGCACAGAAATATCATGTACAGCTACTGCAGATTTCTGTCTCAGCGTCTCACAACTTTATTCCTAAAGGGATTCACAAGTGAACATTAAGCCTTCACCAGGAAATCACACACAGCCACACAGCAGTTCACCTCTGGAAACACATGCTTTATCACCGGGTTGCCTGGGCTGCCAACCTGCATCGTTCTCCTTTTTCTTTTTTGTTCTTGTGGTTTTTTTGAATGTTTTGCTTTGGAAACTGGGCAATGCCCCAGAACTTTCTGACTTGTGGATCCATCTTTCACCAAGCTGGGCAGCTGGGGGAAGAGCAGTCCCGAACAAGGCTGCAGGAACTCGTGTAGGTCAAGCAAAGGAGCCCGTCCTCCTGGGCCAGTCACCCTTGCTGACAGTGGACGGATGAAATGGCCTCCTGCCAGCCATCTCCTCCTCTTATCCTAAAACACTTCTCCGCTAAAGTTTTATAGAAATTGCTCCGTCACTCAGGGCCTAGGGAGCACACCTAACTTCATTGAATGCCTGTCTCTCTAGGGGGCTTGGAAGTCATCCCAAGTGGTGAAAAGAATCAACAGAAAAGTGATGCAAAATAAGTGCAAGACTATGAAAAGATAAGACATAATGTAGTCATATTAAAAGTAATATAATAATATCATCATATGCCTTATTTTATATTCAATATTAATGTATCTGTGAGGCGACACAAATAGAAAAGGCAATTTGAGGCGCCTCTTTGAGGAAGGGGTTGACTTTTTGCCAGTTCTTTTTTCTCCTGTACACACTCATATTTACTTCTGTCCTTGTACAGACTTTTAGAAAATGGTCTGAGGGAGTAAAAGACACAATAAAATAGAATAAGGTCCTTTGGGTCTGGGGATGTTTGTGTTGGATGAACAGAGATGGCTGCCTGATATAGCTCTAAAAATGCAGTTTTATTATGCACTAAGAAGTTAGATTTTGTTCTGAACTGCTCAACCAACAGTATTATACTCCAGTTCTAAGAGCCTGTGGAGGAATGGGACCTGCCGCTATTGCTCCTTCAGTGACAGAGAGGATGAAATCTCCCCTGTCCGTGACACGCCCACCATTGTCTTGGGACTGCAGGTCCCACAAAGCCAGAGGCATTTCACACTGGTGTTGAGTTTAGAAAATGGTCTCATTTCAAATGGAGGGGCCAGACCAGCATTCCTCACCTTGTTAATGTCACTGTGCCTGGAAACGTCCTATTCTATTGGTCATTAGTAATTATTAGTAACTTTTATGAAGTTGATTAAAAGTTGCACACATTTTCCTTATCCTTCTGTGCATTTATAGAAAATGTAAGATCTGCAGACCCAGGGGGTCTTAAATCTTAGACAAATCAGTGAAATTCTCATGAATTTTAATTTGTTAAACCACTCCCTGGGCCACATAGTGTTGCCCAGGAGTTCATTAAATAGTATTAAATAATAATAACAATAATCTCTGTAGTTTCTCATCCTGGGAAAGAAAACATAGAAGTAACAGAGGGTCCATCTACGGGTGTCCGTGATGGACACCACGGATCTCAAGCACGTGACGCCCAGAGGATGTTTTTTGAGCAACTCAAGGAACCGAAGCACCTCCAGCATGTGTCAGAAAATCACAGCTGTGATTGGAAAGCAACCTCCGTCGACCCATGGCTTCTGATGTCCTCCACTCAGGACAGAATCCCCTGCCACAGCTGTCGTGAGTCTGGAAATCTCTTTTCCTAGAAGCTTACTCACTTCAGTCAAGGGTCTTAAAAATAGCAGTACTAGTCATTTTGAACATAAAACTAGCTCACCTTCCCCGAGTGCCTGCTGTGTGTAAGGCGGTGAGGAGATGTTACTCCTGGATCATCTCATCCATCCCCTCAGTGGCCTTTTCGGGACATATTGCTACCTGACCTGCAGGACTTGGAGACACCAGGCATAGAGAAGAGCTGAGGAGGAAGAAGCAGAGGTGAAGTGAACACCTGTGTAAGGACCACTGCATCTGCAGCCCCTCCTCTCCCCCCTCCCTGTTGGCAGAGTGGAATTCTGCACACACACACACACACACACACACCAAAGCAGTGAGTTGGGAAATTCTTTGAAGAAATGTAACTGTCCCGTTAAAAAGCATGTAGATTATGGCATCTGTGTATTCCAAAGTGAAAATCCCAGTGTCCCATTGAATCCTGCTGTAATATATCCCACTGGCTAACTGGCCTGTCCTTGTTCACAGAGCTGACAGCTGCAGCAGGTGAGGATCTCAGATGTCTGGAAAGCTTCATCCTGAAGCACAGAGACAGGGTGGAACCTCAGGGAGGAAGACACAAGTCAGGGAGCGGAAAGAAAACTTGTAAAAAACTGTAGCAAATGCCTCAGAGAAATAAAAA